>NW_009194754.1:0-57147 GCF_000690835.1 Fulmarus glacialis | reverse complement strand
ACCTTAATGAGTCTATGATTCTATGATTTCAACTATAGCTAATCCATGAGTTACTAGGATTGTGCATATATAAGAAGTAAATAATAACCAGGCAAAAAATCATTCTCCTGTAATACAACTAACAGTAATGCCCCAAGTATAACCTGTTCCTTCCACACGTAACAGGAGTTTTACGTCAATTTCAAGGTTTGTAGGATTCTTCCTTCTTCCTGACACATGCACAAGGTCTAATTGCTACTGGTCTCTCATTAACAGTGGGTCGTTGGTCCTGCATATTTTGTAGAGTTTTTAATTCAGGAGACATCCTGCTCCAAAAATGACACGATTGCTGACATCTCCAAGTGCAAGCCACTTTCATCAGCTGTAAGTACTTTTCCTTGTATAAACATCTATTTTTCAGATACTATGATTCCTCAGTGAATACTTAGCCTATCCTTTTGGTTCTTTGCAGACAAGAATCAAAGCCCACAGGCATCTTTTTATGGGTGGTAGGTCTATACTGTCTTGCAACTGTACAGACTGCTTTAGAATAGAGAAAACATTTCAGTAAAAGTTCTGAATTCTTATCTAGAAGTCCATGAACAAAGAAAACAGAAAAAAAAACCATCCAGAAAAAGGCGGGATAGCCATCGCCTTACAAAACGGAATCATTCTTAAGGATTTCTTCCAAGTAAACAGACATAGACAATAAATCACAAACAATGCATAAAGAGTATATTCATACTACAATCTGGTCAGCTAAGGAAAACATTTAGGAACTAAGGAAAAAATTATAAGAGAAACCGAAAGACTAAACGTGCATGCTTGCCAAGAGATAACATTTCAAGCCCCATCTTCACTGAGATCCAAGCCATGTTACCTACAGCCCAGTAAAACCACAATTATTAGAAAGAACATTTTTTCATAATTTCTTTCACCAGTACGGTCTGAAATCGGTTTTGCCCGAAAAATGATATTATGTTCTATTACACAATTTGCCTGCACGAGGATATTCTGCTGCAGCAGAACTTAAGTGTGCTGTTGTAGCTGGGCCTTAAGTGGCCAGCTTATTTTTACTATCATGTTACCTAACCCTCCTCTGCAAACATGAAGCCTTTTTCAAAATGCTGCCTGCCTTTGTAAGCTTGCAAATCCCAAAATAAAAGTTTGCCCAAGCTGCTTATCCCTATAAATACATGTAGAAGCTGTAACTATTCAGCCTTTCATAATCACTTATTTTACAAGATAGGAGCTAAGTATCAGTGCTACAATGTGAAAAAATGCTTGCATTTTCTTCTTCCAGCAAATAGGTTTCTGCAAAGGCTCTGTAGTAAACAGCCACTTGGAACACGAACTGTTTGTCACAGTATCCTGTGAAATCTACAGTCTGCAGGTATTTCTTAATCCTTAATTTCTTAATATTGCAAGAGTAATAATTCTTTACAAAACAAGAATTGAACTCTTGAAAGCCCAGCCATTTTTAAGTTTTCTTATTCACAAAGATATGGGCTTCAAGAAAGTGATAAGGCCAAATCAGGAAGTAATCTCTCTTGTGATAATACAGACTGTTTCTAGGTGGATAAAAAGGCAACAGAGTAAGTATAGAGTCAATCATACAGACTGTGTTCAGAATGCTCTAAAAAGAAATTGAAAATAACAAAGGGAATGCAAAGAGCAATAACTGTGTAGTTACCCAAGTTTCATGCACCCATCTCCACTGGCATAAGAAGTAGTTCCATCTGTCTATTCTTTGAGCTTCTGTTCTGCAGCTGGTCTTTGCAGACTGGAATTGCAGCAGATCCTTACTGTGAAGGGTGACCTTCTTCATATCTGAAAGAATTTGTAATAGCTTCAATATAGGTAATGCTTATTGCCTGTTATTTAGGATCCTGCCACTGAAGAGGGTAAACAGCAAGCTAATCAGACACCTGGAAAATCCAGCCAGAATCAACAACAAGCTTTCCCTTCAGAAACCAATCCTTTCTCCCCACACCTTGAAAAAACAGTGGGCTGGGTTAAAATTCTACCCCCTTCAACTGAGGACATATCTTTCCAAAACCTACCACAAAGTCAAAACGAACATAAAGATGGAAAGTCAGTTCCACCTGAGGCTGTAGGATCTACACCCAGTCTTGATGGAGAAGAGACTCAAGTAGACAAACCAGATTTGACCAAACCAGTCACTGGACCAGTTTTTCTCCCTTTTCCTGAAGAACTTTCTCTATCACATGCATGCCCAGGAGAAGCAAAGGAGATAAATTCCATCCTCCAGCCGTTGCTGCCTAAAAAGCCTACCAAAGTCTAGCCAGCATCCAATCACTTCAACTACCTACAACAAAATAACAGCCACAATGGCAACCTGGTCTTTCAATTTGTGTAACATCTTTAATAAATAAATTGCTTATTACAGTCTTCATCTTTGGAGTTCTCAGTTTTAAGAAAGCACAAGAACAGATTAGAAAAAGAAATTTAACTGGGGCATTTTCCAACAAAAGAATTTGGCTTTTAATTCTCAAATTCCTCCCATCAGTAAGAGCTTGAAGGAAAGGTAACTGTGGAGGGTAAAAGAACTTGCAGGGCTGAGACAGCCCAAAGGCATCAGAAAAAAATATCCTCAGTAGCAAAAGTCTGTCAGGGCACAGTGCGGGATGGCTGCTCCCTAAGGGATGGTGAGATGGAGCCGAGCATGATAACCAGGCTGGCAGGGCAGGGGCCTGTCCCGTGGTACTTGAGCAAGATGAGCAGGGCATACCCAGGGATGGTAGTCAGGTTATAGGAAAAGGCCAGATCAGCACGCAAGTTCATGGGTTATGGGACAGGTCTGAGGTCAAGCCAGGAACATGAGTTAGCAAGTGAGGGTCAGGATCACGTCTGGTTACGGTACCAGAGTCAGACACAGTCCAGTGGTCTCCAAGTCCACAGTGACAAGGCAGGTCCAAGGTCAGGCAGGGAGACAGGCTGCAGGTCTGAATCTGGGGCTGGATCAACAGGGTCCAAGGCCAGGTACATGCACAGCTGCTCAGGCAGGAGCCAAAATGCTACAGCCTCAGCTTAAAGGGGGGTCGGGTTGGCCCTGGCCGTGGCCTCCCCTCAGCGCTGCCTGGGAGCCTGTCCCCAAGGTCACCCCAGCCATGCTGTTGCTAAGCTGGCCCTGAGCGCCGGCAGCCAAGCCTCCAGGAGAGGGGATACTCTCAGGGCCCTTACAGAGTCACACCCGGTGTAATGGTGTATAAACAGGGAAGAGGACTTCAACACTGTTTGGCATTAGAATCTAGCGGGTTTTTATTATTTTATGGCTTAACTTCTTAATTATAATGTGATAAGCTTAGCCTATTTTTTTCCTTCCTGTGGAAGATCTCAAGAAAGATTATTTTTTTCCTAATGCTTTATACCCTCACTTAAAGAACGTGGAAAAGGCTACCCACATGTGAAACCTCTGCACATAATTCTGGCTGGTGGAGAATCAAGCCCAGGCTATTCAGATTCTTACGCTTTGCTGACCCTGCTGTGCAGGAAAAATGATGATTTACAAAATCAGCCTAATTCTTTCTTGAGATAGGTCATATTAACTGCCTTATAATAAAAACCACAGGGACAGTCTACTGCCTGTAGCTAAGAAAAATCAATTTCACTAAAGCCAGACATAGCAAGTGTACTGACAATAACAAATATAAATAAATAAGAAGACAACAAGAAGAAAAAGAGTGAACATGGGAAAGAAATGTCGTTTGTGGCCAGGAGTACACTGATATTTGCAATAATTATGGGGCTCGTATGAGACCACAGAGCCTTTCTCTAGTTGCCACCAGATCTGTAAAATCCTTTGTTCAAAACAAAATCAATAAAATATTATTGTTCCTGAAGCTTTTATGCTGCTGAATCATCCCTAGAGATGCTCGATAATTGCTCCATTCAAAGAGCCTTTCAATAAAAAATTATGGTTTTGTTAAAGTATTCTGGCATTACACAATTTGATTATAATGTCTTATTTTATTATTATAAATAAAATACAAATAAAAGTATTATTTTATTTTGAGTGGAGACAAAATAATATTGAAATATTGTATGGAGTTATATTCACAACAAATATGTTTACTTTTTCAGTTTGCAAAACTCTTAAAAACATAAATTTTATATAAAAGAGTCATTTAATTGCTTCAAAGATTAAAATAAGCCAAAAAGTGATGCGTGAAACATATCAACTGAGCCAAAAAGAATTCCATTTCAATTCCACATCATAAGAAATTTCAACATATTTTGGTTTCATTTATTTCAGAGTAGAAAAAAATTCAAAATCAGGTAGTTCCCCAAAACCCATAAAATTCAAATTCTATCCAATTCTTATCGCAGTGTGAGCTCTAGGCTGTGTCAGCATTTCCCTTTTTATCAAGTCATCAAATTACAGCATCTTGTTTTTCCCTCAGGAAGTTTCACCTTTGCCAGTTCAGTTTTCCCTAACACAACCAGTGTGTTCTACCTCCCTGCACAGGAACTGCTGATTTGCCACGTGCCAAAATCGGGGATACCAGGCCCTCACACAGAGCACCGTCGGCTTAGTGAGTCAGAGGACAAGAGCACTGGGGCAACAGCCTGTGTCACACTTCAGTGATTTTCAAAACGCTTTTTTTGCCCCTCTTTTCAGTTAATCGCCATACTTCTCACTTCCGCTATTTTATATCTACCTAGGTCTATTTTACTAACTGTTTGTGTGTTGACTGTAATCTCACCGTGGCTCCATCAGTTTAATGACACTACTGAGATTTATATCAACATATGTAACCAGATTCTTCCCCAAAAGGAGTACTGGGGAAGAAATCATCTTCATTAACTGCTAGCCACAGCCAAGAACACCCTGTTTCAGTTAGTTCTCTTTCTTGACTACAGCTGCTTACAATAGTAAATTGAACAGCAACAGCAGCAAGTGAAGATAAATGGAGCGGAGTTGGTGTGAACATAAACACGGCGAGTGAAAGAGAACATCCGAAAGTCTGGATCCACAGTTTTGAGCATTCAGTTTGGATATTGTTTAGCCTGTTCTGCAGACAAGGCTCAGAAATGACATTTGAATCAATACTTTCTCTAGCTTGGATCTGAGACTTGGGTTCAAAGACTTCTATGATTTAAAAATAAATACCAGAAGGGGTGTTTATCTAAGCAGTAGCTGTAGCTACAGGGCAGATCAGCAAGCAGCAGTGGTCAGTGCAGGTTCATGGGCACTTCCTTTATTTGCTGTGGCCACTCCAGCACAGCGATTCCTGTACGCAGCTTTCAGCGTCACCTAGGCCACCACCAATGTTTACCATAATTGAGGCCTGGTACTAATGTTCAGGACTAATATCTTGAACTACAAGTAGGAGACTGAAGATGTATAGTTTCTGTGCTTCCTTTGTCCTCAGGACGTACCTGGATACTGCCGCACTCCCAGATGGCATTGATATGATTAACAGCTGATAACGTTTAGTCATCACTACTTCAAATCCTGCTGCTGATTCTGCAGATTTATGCCAATCTGTGAGTGGGCCAGCACTGTGGCTTTCTCCCTCCAACATGCCCACATGGACAGATAAGGGTACAGGATGCAATGCATCTGGTCTCCACACATTTACTCTATGCGACAGCATGATAAGACAGGACTGCAGCAAATCCTCTAAAAAACATGCCCAGATAGTGCCGAACCTCTCCTTCTTCTGGCTTGGTCTCTCACCTTCTAGCCAAACCGAGCAAAACAGCTGGCAGCAACACACCCTATGTACCTTCAGTCACACCCCAAATGCTCTCTTCTCCTCCCAGGACTGTGAACTTTTAGGTACCGCTTCTCCGTGTCCAGCAGAGAACGGGCCAGTAACACAAAGATGCCCTCCATCCAGCCACTGGAGATGAGAAGTGGGTGGATTTTGGCAGACAATTCCCAATTCACTTTTCAACTTAATTTCACAGGTTTTCAACACTTATTGATCTTATGATATTATATCATCCATTAACTTGCTATCTGGGCAATGTCCAGCTAAAATCTGGTCTTGAGCAAATTCTATTTGACCAAATATTCCAGTTTCACATGTACAATGTTTTTTATTGGCACAGTTAACCAATGGTCAGTGACCTCCAGGACTATTGATGTTTTTGCCAGATATTATCAAGCTTTTATCTCTGAATATAGGCAAGGCATCATGAACGCAAAAAGAAAGGGGCAGTAACATTCAAAGGGTACAGAATAAGATATGCTGGCTTATTTATGCATACATTGGCTATGCATCTGTTTAGATTTTTCAGCTACCCTTCTCCTACACTCATCCTTGGCCAATCAAAAAGATTTTAAAAAGCAAGACCCAGACATCAAAGTTCTCAAGATGGGTTTAAAAATCAAGGTTTTTATAAAATAAATTAATTATAAATTCTATTTCTCTGACTTCAGAACCTGCCACACTTCATGGTTAAACATTTTCTTCTGCATCTCTGAGATGATAAATGTTAAGCAGCTGTATTCAGAATATACATATATTATTTTGATTTCAAAGGTAGATTTTAAAGACCTCCCACTAGATATAATCATAAATACTATACAATCACAACAGTTGCCAATACTTCCCTTATGTTAACCTACTACAACTTATAAGCATGAGTTAAAGCTTAAATTTTAAAAATAGCATAATGCCACAAGCACTGAAAAAGTCAAATCCCTTGGAACTTCCTCTGGCCCCTTTCTTAACATCAAATTCTTAACCCCACCTTTTTCTCCAGCCTCTCAAGCCCCTCCCCAAACTTACAATTAGGGTGTTTTTTTCTAGAAAGCAATTTGCAGCCAAAGACACTGAGGACAAGACAAGGAATACTGACACCCTTTTTATTCTCTGTATTAGTTCTTGAGGCCTCCTAAGCAACAAGACTTTTATAACTACATTATCAACCTGCTCACTTGACAGTTGGTCTCCTCCAACCAGCTTTTGAACTTAAGGTCTGTTTGAATGAAATTTGATAGACAAGGTGATGAAGCTTCTAAACGTTCGATAAAAAAATGGTGACTGGTAAAGAAAAATAAGCTGCAGACAGGGAGGGGAAGCTATAGCTGCAGCTGCTGCTTTGAAGACTGTAACGAAAGCAAATTTGTATCACGTTGCATTTGCATCGGGGGGACCCTGTTTACACCCAGCAGATAAAAATGAGACATGAACAAAGACATAATGCATTTAAATATTTTTCCATCATACTTGGAGGCATTTCTGTTAAATGTGGAGCTACCCCAAAAACTGCAAAACTTTTTTTTTTTCCATCAATGTGTCAAATCAGGCCATCCTGGTCTGAAGCTATGAGGCATCACAGACTAAAAAAAAGTAAAGAGAAGCTAGCAAAGAATTCTCCTATAAGCAACTGGAGCCGCATGTGTCTTTGTTAGCTGTACTCATGCTTAGGAGCAAAACAACAGCAGCTGCAGAGCAGCACAGGCTACAAGACAGATAAGGTCTTGCTACCTGCGTAATTGACCGAGCTGTGTGATTTGATAATCCCAGCCTGTGAGTAAAGCGCTACTGCAGAAGGTAGGGAACAGTCAGCTAGCATAGCCGTTGTCCTCCCAAGGAATCAGAGATATCTGTAAACAGTTATGGCTACACTTTAGGAAAGGAATAATTGGTTATTGAATATTATCTCCTTTATTTGTCACCTCTCTTTTTCTTTTCTCCCTAGAATAAAGTTCTATTTATTATGCATTTGACACCCTGTTTTTCAAGTGGGGAAGATAAGCCACTTTTTGGTGTGTTTTCCCAGATTTCTGGAGAGAGGTTTAGGACGGATGTTTATTACCAACTCCTTAAGGTTTGAATGTGGATCACCTCTTACTGTTGCAAGTCAAGCCTTGGTAAAAGTCATAGAGATAAACAAGCTTTTGATAAGCTAGTCAAGAGAAATGCCATGTTTGGATAAATATTCCTTTTCCTGCCAGCAATCTGTTTATAGAAATAGCTTCATTAAAACAACACATAAAACTTACAAGCAATAAATATAAAAACAAGATAAGTATTAAAAAAGATATCAGATTGGATAAGAAATAATAAAAATGCATTATACTGACTCAAGTACAACCAATATTTAATTAACTGCTCTGACTGTGCCTGGAGTGCTTGTCCATGCTGTACTTTAATAATAGAGTCCAATCTTTTTTTTCCAAAGGAATCAAGGACAAAACTCTCTACAGTGGGAACAGAATCTTACTTTTACTTCTGCAGTTAATTTTGCAGGAATTGTACATTTTCTACTGTTTATTCATAGTGTTTCTATTTCATACATAAAAAATACATAAGCCACTGTGAAGAAAATGATCGGTGTCACAATGAACAGCACAGAACAAAAGGAGAAAAAAAGAAAAAACAATCTGCAAACAATAGACGACTAAGGGAATTATGTTATAAATTACCTAATCTGATGCCTTTCTTCAGTATGACTGCCCATTTGAAAAATTAAACAGTATTGTAAGTAATGAATGGAGGTGTGATTTGGAACACAGCAATGATGTGAATATTATTTTTAACTCATGAGATGTATTTCAAATGTCTTTGATTATTTACACAACATTTATTTCACCACTTTTTTTCAATCTTCCAGGAGAAATTCTGAGCTATTATAATGAAACATTATTAAAACATAAACAAAAGAAATGGCAAAAGACAACTGTGGTTGGGAGAAACATATGATCTGCCCCCTTTCTGCAAACCATTCCCCTTGTACTTTTCCAGTACCCAGAATCATTGTACTAGGGATTTAAAAGAGTACTTATCTGCTTAGTCCTTCTAGTATCCACTTAAGGACCTGCTGTCCATGAACTTTTCGAAGCCATTTCTGACCCTGCTGATACTGTCTGCCTCCACATCTTTCTGCGGCAACAAGTTCCAGAAGCTCACTACCCATTGCCTGGGGACTATTTTTAGCCATTTTAAACTGATTCACACTAGTTTTGAGTGTCCCCAGTTCTCATATTGTAAGTCTCCATTTAGCTTATCTGCTACCAGAGAACTGGTGTGTCCTGAACTAACTATAAAAGAAAGCCACTGTTTCAGCTCTATGCATTTTAAAAAATTATTTCTTTGACACCAGACATGCTAAAAGTTGGGGGTTTTTTAATAAGGGTTAATGAAATGAGGTAAGGGTTAAGGATGATTACCCATTATATTTCCCGATGTTTCTCACAAAAATAAGTCGAAGAAAAACTTCAAAGCCAAACGTGTAAACCCAAGTCAATTATATAGCTAGCACCTTTTTCTATGAGAAGCTGATCCAACCCTTCACACCAACCAGGATTCGGAAAACTTCTCATCTGAATCTGACCTTTTGTCAGTCATTTTGGGCTCACACTGAATTTTTGTATTTTCTTACTCAGAGGTTGAATTTTGTATTCAAACTTCAGCCACTCCCTGACAAGCAATTACTGTCTTTTAAGAATGTCTTAAACTATCCTGAATAAAAGATTTTTAATAAAATGAGACGTCTTCTCCTTTCTGCTTAGCAGAGGATATCCTGTGAAACGTATGAATTTTAGTATGTACTCAATTATTTTAATAAATACAAAAAAATTACCAGCAATTCTCTGAAGAAGTCTATGAAGGCTACTACAGCCAAAGAGCACACAAAACTTACCAGATTGAGAAAGCGAAGGCAGCTTTACGTGGCCTCATGCCATGCCTACATTACATCAGTATTAAGCCAGCCAGTCCCATTCTGTGTACCAATCTGAAATGATGTAAAGCTTTTAGAAGTCTGCTCTAAATTTTCTCAAGCTGGAAGAGTAGCAGGTACTCACATAGAAACTATGGACCACCAGCTTGCAAGTATACCTTGAGCTACATCCCTTTTCCAAATCTGAGTGACATCCTTGTTTCCCTTTCACTAGTTCTCTGCTAGGTAAGGATCTGTAAAAACAGGGATATGGATATAGCCATCATCTGACCACAAATATTTCAGCATATTTTCAGTTCAACAGTTCAGTTTTTACAGTAAACAGAAAACAAAGATTGCGTAATATCTGCATACATAAACTGGACCTTCTTAATGCCAGGCTCAGCAGCACACCGTTAGAAGCTAAATATTTTTCATAGTAAAACACTATTGCACGATGCCTGCTTAAAGAATCACAAACATAGTCCCTTTGATGGGTAGTCCAGAGAGTATTATAAGGCCTACTTTCCTCAAAATCTGCTCAATCACTATATAATAATTTACTTGCTGTTTGCAAACGTTAATCCAGGGTCAAGGTAATGGCCCTGTGACACAACACTTAAATATATGTAAAACCATGCCCTTTTAGCATTCATTTATAACTTCGGTGGGCTACTCTGATTTAAAAGCAGACTACTGGCTTTATCAGACCATGGGCAGAAGTGACCAAACACCGCAAACAAAATGCTGCTTCTAGCTTCAGCTTTTTTCCTAACACTACTGCAGTACTCTAATGCCCAAAACAAAACAAGCATTACACCTGCAGACTGTAAAACCGTTGAAACAGATGCAGGAGTGGCCCTGGATTTGGTCAACAGACATCGCAGAGATGGCTATGTTTTCGGTTTATTCCGTGTTGCTGATGCACAAGAACTACACAGAGTAAGTATCAATTTAAAGGCTGATTTACACAAGACTGTGATTTTAAAATAATGAGCCAGATCATTAAAAGCTTATGTTTATTGCTTTTAACAGAGCAATGTTGATGTAATTCAATGAATCAGCTCTGATTTACACTATCTCAGTATTCATTTGTGCATGATTTATTATACGTAAACTTGATTTCGAACTATGCTGAACGCCCTTTATTCTCTTGGCTGACAGGATGTTAGCGTAAGAGATGCTCTGAACAGCTTTATACCACACCGGACATTAATCTGTCCTGTCTGTTGTCAGATCTCAGATGCTATGTTCAAAATTTATATTTGGAGGGTTTCCTATTCTGCGAATGTCTAACATTAATTAGATCAATGTATCCTGCAAGATTGGTATTTTGTTATTATCTTAATTTTGGAGATAGCTGGATAACTGGAGGGAAGGGGAAAAGGCAGAGGAAGCCGAAGGAGATGAAAATGCCACTCAGCAAAACAGAGGAAGGGCTGGATAGAGAATCCATATCAGTCATTTCCTATTTCCTTCCTATTTTTATTTCTGTTTCCTAGAGAGGATACATAAGCCTTTCTCAATGATTACCTAAATGTCAAAGCAAATCAATAGCAGAAAAAGCAACAGAATACAAAATTTCTTTAACTAGTAGACAAAAGAGACCAAGGACATGCAGATTTAATAATGCACCTGGCTACCTTTTAGCTGCTTGGCTATGAAACTAGAATCCAGGCAGACATGCACTGTTTAAGAAGTGTATTACACATCTCAGTATGGCAGCTGAAAAAGCAGGCTAGTTTTTGATGAAGCTGCTTAAGACTGCCTGTTTACAAGAAAAAGCTCAGAAAGTGACCCAAAGCCCAGATTCCTACAGGTGTTTGGGCATACTTTCAAAAAACCTGATGGATTATTTTGCTTTTCAAAGACAAGGAAGTGGCAAGTGATACTACTGGGTTTTACGTCATAGCCAGGTAGTAAAGGGCTTATCTAGGAAGCAATCAGTCTTCTTCAGCATTAAGAGATTTAAACCCTCAGGTCTCCCGTCCTTGAAGAACACTGCTGCCATGCAGCTATGTGTGTGCCACCTCTGTGAAGTGAAGCCACTGGGCAGTAAGACATGCAAAATTCATTGGATGAATGAGAAAAAACATAGTTGTTTCTAAAAAGAAAAATCTCAGTGTTCCTACATTTTAACTGATTATTGACTATATAAACTGTAGAACCATAACTTGCAATAGGGGTCAGAGCCGAGGATTCACATTTCCAAATGAATGCTATAACCACTAGACTACCATGCTTATGTTTTGCTTTGTACCCTTAATGAATTTTGCTGACTTTGGAGTCCAGGGCCACAGCTTCAGCTATCACACAGAGTCCATAAGAACAGAGAAGACCCTTCTATCTATCCTACTGCTAAGTAATTCTCCCTGTAAGGTCTCTGTACCTTCTCAGACCCAAAGCCACCAGGTGTGGACTCCTGCATACCGATCATGTACACTATTGTGCAAGAAGTTATGTTGGCTCCACTGCCAAGATGACATTAAAAAAAAGATATGAAAAAAAGAAAAGACCAGAACATTATTTTTATTATCTCCATGCCATAGTGTGCATCAAGTCTATCACATCAACCCCCTTAGAAACTTAAGCAGAGCAATTCCTAGCAGCCAGATCTCTACTGGGTTTACATGGGAGTTCTAGAAGCGTAAGATACTCAAGTATTCACACTAGGACAGTTCTGGGCTTGTGCAGTGCAGAACTCCGGTGCCCAAGATCCTTCTAAAACAACCAAGAAGGCACCAACATTTTTTTTTTCCAAGAGCTATCCAGCAGACAAACAGAGGAATTTTCTACTGCATATTTGGATGTAGACACAAATGGATGTTTCACCCAAACTCCGCTTTAGATTTTATTGAATCCAAATGCATCCCGCTGAAGAAAATACGTATTTGCCAGGGATGAATTGGCTTCTTTAGCATTTCACAAGTTTGGATGACAAAGTGAATTTAGTCATTTCAGTTTTAAAGGGCTCCTAGTGAATAGCACATTTTACAAACACTATCTTACATATCTTACCTTTCCATTCAGTGCAATTCCATAAATACAAATCAGAAAAAAATAGTCTTTCTCACTGTCTCCGTTCTCTTCTCTGTCTGCATTTTACTAATATGTTTACAGCTTGAAATTATTGGGATTTATAAAATAAAAGAGAAAGACTAACTACCCCTAAGCAGAGAATAATCATGTGGCTAGTGGGCAGGATGGGTGTCCAGGACAACTATATTCTTTTCCTGATTCTGCCATTGAATAACATGTGTCTTTGCAAATCACCTAGCCCCTATTTTAAAAAGAGAGACAATGCTAAGACATACACATACTGCAAAACTAGTATTTAACATTACACTGGTGGACTCTTACTAATAAAAATATTACACTAGACTGCAGTAATTCTTTCTCAAGGTCTCATCTATACAGAAACTGAAAAAGGAGTCTGAATAGATGTAATTTCATAAAACCTGAGGATACTTATTCACAGTGAAGGGCTTTGCATCATTTTATCTAAATGACAAAATAAAATATGTCTGTGTTCATTCTGAATGTCCATACAGGGGTTGCATGAAGTTTAAATAATCCATTCCAAATGTGAATTGAGATTCATTTTCCTGCAGAAAAATAAAAAACTGTTTCTGTGGGCCACCAATAATTCCTAACACCACATTCCATTACACTGGCAGCCAAATTCAAATTCTGATTCTCCATCCTATTTGCTCAGGAGACAGAACATACTAGAAGAATTTCAGAGCTAAGGCTCCTGACTTTGTAGGGTTTTACAGCTTTGTTGCATCACTCCCTGAATAAACCGAGCAGGAAGCAAAGTTCTGAAAGAGTATCTAGCCACTAAGGTCATTAGAAATGGATGTAGCTATATAATTGGCTGCCTAGACAACTGATTTCCTAATAGATCAATATGTTCTACGTGAAAATCGGAAAGAGGGAATGGCAACTTTTTAACATTGGCATTTTCCCTACTTGATGGATGCCAGGTTAACAACAGACTCTTCTCACAGGTTCTCAATAAAAGGATAAGAGGCAACAGTTGTAGATTGCAGGAAGGGAAATTCTGACTAGATGTAGGGCCAAAAAAAAACCATGGAGAAAGTGGTTAAGTACTGGAACAGCCCAGAGAGGTTGTGGAACATCTGTCTTGGTGATATATAGAAATCAGTCGAATCTAACTTTGAAGTTAGCTTTGCCTTGAGCAAGTGGCTGGGCAAGATGACCTCCAAGGGTTCCTTCCAGCCTAAACCCTTTCTATGCTTGTCAGCTCAGAAAAACCTTAATAGGGAACTGGGGAAGCTACATTAAAGATTAAACATATCTACTTCAAAAAAAGTTTCTTTCAGACCAGACTTCTTGTATACAAACTTTTTTTTACCCGCACTTCTCTTCCAGGGAAATTCATCAGTCCTCTACTTAACTTTGGATGTGTTGGAAACTGAATGCTCTGTATTATCCAGAAGACACTGGGAGTCTTGTGAATACAGTGACACCTATTCCATGGCAAGTAATGGCACCCAGGCAGAGTCATATGTCAATAATGCATTAACTTGATCTTCATCTGAACTGCCCAGAAATTTCAGTGTCACAAAATCCTTAAGTGAAGACTAGGCTGTAATATGGCTCACTATAAAATAAAATCTATTGAGTTCTAGAGTTGTTAAACATAAGCTAAAGGTTTGGAAAAGGACTGACTCCTCAAATAAGTGCAGCTTTATTTAACTAGTTGTCTCAAAGGAGCTATACTCCGCATTCCACTGCTGGTAGCAGTATTGATGTTTTAGGAATAATTTGCTGACAACTGAAGGGCACTAGAAATTTTTTTTTAAGCATGTTCCTAGTATATCAGTATGATATTTTGTCAGTTTTCTGTCATAGCGTTTGTGGTATGACAATGTAAAATATTGGTAGTATCAGTACACATATGATATGTCGTAATACTTGTCCTTTATTGTTGCAGTCCAATGCAACAGACAATTATTAAACTACATCCCCTAACCCCAGCCCTGACCTATTATTGACATATCATAGCAGCTGCGAATATTTTCTTCCTATTCTGACTACTTTGGCAACAAATGTAAGTAGATGATAAAGACACTAAACACTGCACAAATATGCAACCCCGGTCACTTCAGTGGGCTGTTCACTTTTCTAATCTGAAGCACTTTTATATTTTTGTCACTAACACCACCAGCCTGGGATGAGAACTACCAGTCCAAAACTTTATTTAAACAGGACAAAACAGAAAGGCCATGACAAGAGAAGAGAACACAAGGCATTTACTCTTTTTATTAAGATGGGGAAAAGGAATGGAAGAAAAGGTCCATCCACTTTTTGATAAAGATTTATGTAACCTTGAGTATCTCTGGCATCCTAACTTCCCCTGCTAGCTAGTATTATCTTACTGTAAATAAGTATTAGAATGACCGAGAAGGCTGGTTTAGTTTTCCATTGCCTACTCAGTCGTGCAAACTGAGAATTAAAATAAAGCCTCTTGTAGAGGGAGATCCCTTTTTATCTGAACACAAATTTTGAGTGGTACCAGGTCAAACATTCCATTAATGACCACATCTGCTATTCTTAGAAGTACTGTACGTTAAAAGGAGGCATAATTTCTATGATCACCTACATCCAATTAAATCCAGTGAAAATAACATCATAATCACATATTCTTTTTTCCTCTCAGGACTTTGGGCAATGTAAGATTATCACATATACAAGCCAGCTGCTGAAGAAACCTCAACTATATGGATTTAATTGTACATTAAGTCCAGGTAAAATAACCACTGTTGTAAGCCAATGCATACCTCAAACCAGCCCTAGTACCAAATTACAAGTCTATGCACTACTAGTGTATGGTAACCGTAACAGATTCATTCATCTGCTTGCAATTTATATTTTAGATAATTCAAATGGAATGTTAAGAATGAGTAATAGAATCAAAGTTACCCTACTCTTCTAAAGCAGACTTTATTAATGTCAGATGATATCACCATTCCAGTCCACCAAAACATGACAATGAATATCAGAAAAAAAGTAAACTTGGAAAGAATGCCCGTTTGGGGTGGTAAGATTCTAAGGTGGAGCTAAAAGATTTATAAGAATACTCATTTTCACAGGTTTGTGGGTTTTTTCATGTTAGAGGACAAACCCATATTTGCGGAGTGAGGGATAGGTATTTCACTTCCAAGGAAAAGCTTGCATTTCTGTTTCCCATTATGAGTTCACATTAAAGGCACATGCACACTCCCAAGAGTATTAATATCTATTGCAATATTAGTAAATTCTCTATTTTCACAGTTCCTCCTGATTTATTAGAGTGCAAAGATTGTCCTGTGAAAGTTGAAGTCTTAGAAGTCACCGAGCAACATAAAAATATTGCTGCAAAGGCCTTGGAGAAATTCAACAGTGAGGGTAACCAGACAAACTACTTTGATGTGGACAAAGTTGAAAAGATTTTAAAAATGGTAAGTGGCATTTTGTCCTAGAATTACTTGTAAACGACAAAATTTTGTGAGCCGCTCCAAAACCATGGGACCAGAACTCAAGCCCTTTTAGGAACAGAACTATTGCTTGTCACCTCTCAAATCATCTGCTTAAAACTGAAGGTCCTATTTCTGCAAAGACTTGTTATCAACTTTCATTTAGGCATGTGAAAGCAAAAGGATTTCTCATCTGCTAAAAACTATGGCAGTGTGATGGCATCCAAAATGTAAGAGCCTTCTTCGTGTGCGTATTTTTATTTTGAATGCCTATTTACCTATCATATCATAACACACAAGAGTTTATTTGCTACTGACCTGAGTTCAAGATGTACAGTCATGTGTATTATCACAGCCGTACATTCTGTCAACTGAAGTCAGATAATTTTTTACTCTTAGAATATTTAGCACATGGGTACAACACAAAGTGGAACACGCTCAGCATCATTTTGACTCTGCTGCAGAGCAAAGCAGCACTCTAAGAGCTCTGAAGGACAGGAGGTAAATTTGTATCTGTGCTGTACTTCTTGAAGAATGACTGGCTCTGGCAAATAACTCCTCCATCTTTGAGTGATGTTGACATGAAGACTTATTCTTTGGGTGATTTGAAGTATAACTCTCACATGACCACAATTTCTACTCTCATTTAGCAAGTGGCTGTTTTCAGATTGCCTGGATTTATGGATTTCTCCCTAAATTCTTTGTCTGCACACTTTGCTGTCTTTAGCTACAGTGACAATTTAGATTGTACCACTGGATTTCAACAGACTGCATAACACTTAGAAACTATGAATTACGATTAAAAAAAACCCCATAAAGTATGTGCATCCACTTTTAACCAATTTAGTTAAACTAGTGAAACTTGTGTGCACACACATGCTATGGACACCTTCAACACAGACTTGAAACAAACTACTGCTACAGTTGGAAATTAAAATGAAACACCTCTTTATGGATTTTAATAGGATCACAAAGGCCTTCTCCCATGTTCTTATGGAGTAATGTCTTCTCTATGAAGACAACAGAGAAAGTAACAATCTCACAGTAACTGGCAGAATTTCATCCCACATTAACATCAGCACTGTAGTACTATGCACTCCCACGACTGGAAAGGCGTGGTTGCCATCCAGTAGATCTCTGTATTTTTACAGGAGCAGCAGTTCAATTTAGGGAGAAGACTCTAAGGATGCTAATTCCTAAGAATACAGGCTGTAAAAGTAACAGGTTTTATAACGTACACATACTAGACAAAGAAATAAAGCAACCATTTCTGGAACTCATAAAGGTGTGAGGCAAGTAAGGTATAAATTATCTAATCTATTTTCCTTACTGAATATGTGTATATGTATATATGTATGAACATTTGAAAAACACAGGTAATGAAAGCATGAGATAGACAGGATTTTGACAACAATATGAAGTATGGTTGCTTTTAAAATTACAGGACTTTAAATACACCTTGTTTGACCTCTTGGTTTCAGGCTGCCTCCCGTGAAAGTCACATTTTAGGATTCTCTATAAAAGAGACCAACTGCTCCAAATCTGCAAAACAAGCAGATCAGGCATTGGAATGTGATTTACTGGATGACTGGCACGCTGTAAGTAAAGTCTTAGAATGAGAACTGATACAACGGGTGGCACCAGGAAGATCTTCCCACAATATTTCCAAGCGTTTCTTGAAAGCATGCACCCAAACTCAAAGTTAAAAATCCAGCCATTCCTTAGTAAATCATTCATGCTATTTTCATAAAAACTTTTACACTAACATGAGTCATAGATCTTGAAAAAACCCACATGTATTATGTCATCCCAGTGAGCCCAGGGCTACTTTTTTTTCCTCTGCTGCAGGGGAATGGAGAGTGGAATAATTCAAGCTTGTCTGCAGATTACCATCAAAGTACTCTCCTCACTCCACCTTTCCATTACAATAATAGCCTACATCAAAGAAACAACTAGGCGAGATCATAATTTCAGAATAAATTATTCCCCAGAAATGAAATTGAAGGAATTATATAGAAATATGGAAAAAATAAAACATGTAGAACTTTTTTTTAATCTACATCTGTTTTCTTCTCTGGCTCTTTATACTCCAGAACACTGGAAAAGGCTGTGAATGAACTGGTAGCAGAGCCAAAAGTTCACTAGAATGAAGCACAAGCCAGACAGCTAGAGGTTTCGAATTCTGTTCTCAATGCTGTCACTGGTGTGTGTGTATATAATGCTATTAACATTTGTAATCATTGATCATAATAAGCTACTAATGGCCCAAACATATATCAAGATAAAGCATCCACTACAGAGAGCATACACAGAACCCCTTACCCGAGTTCTGTGCTCTTTCACACGAGCAATTCCACACACGACGACTGGACAGCAGGTGAAAGTCACAGCAAACAGGATGCTAAAGGAAGTAATGCTAAAAGATTACAACAAATTACTTTTCAAAAAATAAATATGGAAGAAAGCTCTACCTTGAGCTTTGTCTGAAACAGCATAGCTACACAGTGTCTGTTTTTGAGGACTTGGAGTAAAATTTCTGAATAGCCCAATCTGAACAGATGTTTGATAAGCAAAGACAGGAAAAAAGGAATAAAAATCAGTCACCCACAGGGTACTCGTTTTGAAGATATCAGTAGCTGACCAATTTCTTACAGACATCAAAAGAGAAGTAAGATGGAGAGTAGTAGCCCTCTAGATGCACATGGCAAAGTGGTCTTCACAGTCAAGGACACTCAAAAATGTCATATATTTTAATCATCATTAATCACTGGCAAGTATCACTGGTCAGAAAGCTCAGGACCTAGCTAAGTTATGTAAACATACTTAGGTATCGAAGGAACTAGCCTAACTTTTAAAATGTTCAACTTTCAGTAGCTTCTGTTAACTCCATCACAAGAACCCAGATGTGCATTGCTTTTTTTTCTTTTCTTTTGCTTAGCACGTGGGATTCTGCAAGGCAAGAATTATCAGTGATCCAGATGAACCTGATGGAACAGATATAAGCTGTGAAATCTACCATCCCTGGGTATGCACTCACTGACTGAAATGTCTCTGGCTATATCCTCATGCAGGCTACAGCAACCTTAGTCCAGACTGACAGATGATTGCAACTGTTGTTTATGTCCCTTTATTACTGCCTGGGTATGATGCAGCATGTCAGGACAGATTGGCATTTGTCTGCTGGGTCAATCAGAGGATGAATTAGAATTGAGCTGTCCCTACTACTCCCTCCAAGACTGTCTTCTCTCAGCCCAATCATACTCCTTAGTTAAAGTGAGTAGGGATTGGCAAACAAGTTCAAAGGAATTTTAGAAAGCAAGAGGAGCAGAGATGATCTTTATCATATTTGGTATTCCAGTTTATATTACAACAGCTACTCCAGTGTGGGTTTTATTTTGTTTTGATCCATCACAAATTTTGCTCAGTTGGTTCTATCATTTCATTTTGTTACGGTGTAGTATTTCCAGATGATTTTCAGTAATTTGGCATTTTGTCATCTACTCCTTCTCTTCTATCTTGAAAAAAAAACAGTTTTTTTTCCTTACAGATCATTGGAACTGTAAATGCAAACCTACTAACTCCCACCTCTCTTTCTCACCACTTTCTTCTGTCCTATTAACATCTCACTTAATACTTCCTCCCCTGGTGTTTTTATAAACAGCAGCATGACTATGGGCAAAGATGCAGATATTCAACTCTGGGACAGCCACACAGACATCCCCATCCCCATCATCATTTTGGTCACAGACATCGTCACAGACATCGTCACAGGCATGGATGTCCACCTTCTTCCCAATCCAGACCTGAAGACCCTGAGCATAACCATAGTTTCAACGAAGACCATCAAGACAGTCATGAAGGACCTGCTCCTCCTCTTCTCCCCCACAGTGGACCACATCACCACCTTCACCCTCCACACCATTGTTCTCCACTTCCTCCCCATGGTGGACCACATCACCACCCTCCTCCTCCTCCCCATGATGGACCACATCCTCCTCCCAAAGAGGAACCACAACATCCCCCTTCTGCTCCTCCTCCCCATAATGAACCACACAATCCTCCTCTTGGTCCCCATCATGGACCACACTGTCCTCCCCCTCCTCATGGACGACATCACCACCATCCTCCTCCCCATCATGGACCACAGCACCCTCCTCCTCCAGGACACCCTCCTCATCTCTGTCATCACTATTACAGACATCACTGCAACAAGACAAGAATATTGGGAAAGTACTTTCCATTCCAAATAAGAGGAGCTGTCTATCGCATTCCAGTTCTAAATCAGCAGGATTCTCTCACACCTCCCACTGCAAACTTTCCTGAGCTATCCCAAAGCAAACCTCACTCCTCCAGCACTGGTGAAGGTATTCCCTTCACTGGCTCAAGTCTAAAGGAGATACCAGAAGCTCCAGGTTTTCCAGATCACCCTACACAATCAAAGTCATGCCCAGGAAACCCCAAACTTGTTCTTCCAAAAATTTTGCCTTTATTTCCACATAGCTCCATGGCAGAAAATTCTCCTATATGATCTCAGAGAAAGATGTTCCTGGCTTGAGAGTTGCAGGGCCAATGACAGTTGTACAATGAATGAAAACAGCACGTGGAGAAGAGGAAAAAGCATACAATTTCTAGGGAGGAGAAGCACTGAAAATAATGATTAAGACAAGTATTCCAACCTGCCTCTTGATCCCAGCTATCTCAGACTCCACTGTAACTGAAAGGCTCAAAGTTCTGAGGCCCTCAGATAAAGTGAATGGGTACAAACCTCCCCAGCAAACAATGCTCCTTTAGTTCTAACAAAAAGGAAAATTCCCTAATAGTGAAAACTACCATCTAAAATCTTTCATTTTCTCATAATTCATAATTATAATGTACTTCTCTGAGGAAATCTGACCTAGAGGAAACCTAAACACCTTTCATAAAAAATGATCCATGGCACTACATTCATGCTTTATAAAGATTAAAAGAAAATAAAAATATGTAAGCATTTTTTTTCTTGACACAGTTGCCAAAGTTTTGTCTTTTTTGTTACTATGGATGTTTAGCAGCACAGTAAACATCCATGAGGCATACTCTAGCATAAATTGACTAATGGTGGTTGGGTTACCACCATTATCTAGAAAAGGTCTGAGAACAGTTAATGACTTGTAGTGTAACACTGCAGGGTGGCCTGCACAGGTACTTCCATTGCTACAGTTGCTGGTGGTGATATACCAGAAATACTGCATTCAAGGACAGCCCTTTTCAAATAGCTCGTAATTCCTCTCAGGGGAGGAGAAAAGCAGATGCATGTAATAACCCTTTCATGTAAATGTTTTCTTTATCACTGAACCTTCCTCACTGAAAACTGAGTTGGGAGGAGCAGTAAGAAAGAATACTGGTGTCTCTTTATACTCTAGCCCCCATCAAGGTAAAGTCCATTCAGCCAGACCTGGGACCCCAATGAGTTAGTCCAGACAGTTATCTCATAACCAAGAACATGGGATTAATCTCAAAAAATTAGTAATTTGGTCCTCCAAGTAGCTTTTTAATGGCATAAAGTAAAATACAGTGTGAGGGCTACATTGAAGAAAAAGAAGCAAAACGGGACAGCATTTTGTGTAACTGAGTGAAGGTTGTCTAATTTTTAAAAGTGCGTTATCATGTACGAACATCCTTATTTCTGGCATAGTTTATCTACAAAGTCTCTAAAGTGCATTTTCTTTAACCAAAACTTGTAGCAAGACACAACTGGAACACTGGAGCTGAGGCAATGCCAAGGTGTTCACAGATTCAAAGCAAAGCTATTCGGTGCTTAACACTGGAGGCAAGCACCAGATGTTCCCAGCCAGCTCTAATTCTGGCTCTGCCAGACACAGGCAACATTACTTAATCCCCTGTTCTTGGGCATCACTTTCCCTATCTGTAACGATAACAAAACATTATGAAGGCTGACTAATCCATGGTCCAAATGCAGTCTCCACATGGCAGCAAAGATGGACACTTCCAATAGTAGCGTGAAGGACAAGGTTTATCAAGTGTTGTTGAAGAGTTATGTGACATTCAATGATATGCATCTGTCCAAAGACTTTTTTCAAACGTGTTCTGACTTCTCAGAACTATTGCAGTCTGAACACTAAACAGATCTATAAAATTTACAAGGTTGTTGTCCAGAACCAGAACTTCATTACCACTGTGACCTTCTTGGGTGTTTTGTTTAAGCCTTCTAAAATTCATTCTCAGTAGCAGTTTAGATGTTAAGAAAAGAAGCCAGAAAGCTACAAACATTCTGCTTTCTCTTTTGTTCAGGGGCCATCCTGCTTAGTCTAAACCTGTCCTCTCCTGCAGCTATTTAGCCTGTTATCTTGATGGCAGGTGGATAACCTTAGTGTCATTCTGGTGACCACACAGTTTATTTAGATAAACTCAGAATTTTATTTGCAGTATAAACAGGGTATGATGAGAACTAACCAACCGCAGCAACCCACTCATTCTGTTTACTTAGCTATTGCTCCTGAAAAACAGAAGAGGTGACTAAAACCCTGTCAGGCATTCCTTTTCCATTTGGTTTTTAAAGAGCCTTCTAATTCAGGGGGCCTTTTTTGTCCAGTTATGAAACCTTTCATTGCATTAGCACTCTGCTGTAGTTTTTTGTCTAGTAGAGCCACCCCTCTTCCATTTGAGTTTTTGGACTGTGATGATCCTGATGTCTTTAAAGCTGTCGACACCGCACTGAAGAAATACAATGGAGAGAGAGCAACTGGTAATCAATTTGCTCTATACATGGTGATGGAAGCCAAGAGAACTGTAAGTAGACTTTGCAAAAAAAAAAAAGTTGGAATTGTTTATGCACTCTGAATCAGATTATCTTCGTCTTGTTCATAAGAGAGCAAGCATGACAGCAAAGTGTCTTCCAAAAACGTTTTAAAAAATCAAAGGAATGACTTGCATGGTAAGATACTCGTTACCATAACAAGCAGGATGTATATTATGTTCTTATCAATGGAACTATGTGTGCTGGTGAATTGCTTATTAATGCAAGGACTAAAGAATAGAAAATTTCTATCACTAATACAATTTGTCTTACTAGTCCACTCTGTTTTCTCCTTTCTCTGTTGGGAATTCTACCCCTTTCCATTATCAGTAAGGTTTTCAGATCAATGGCAAAAACACACTTGCTAAAAAAACTGAATATTATCTTGACTTGGGAAGAGCTGGTATCGCACATAAAAAAGAATGACCTGATAAAATTTGCCAATACTCTGAAAAAATTGTTTGTGATTATTATTTGATTGACACTAGTCCTGAGTCACAGATCTATCTAAAAGCACTAGGTGGTATTTTAGTCAAATACGGTGACAGCTAAAATTACAGAAGAAAAAAAGAATGAAACATGATCCTTTGCCTGGAGTCCTTCTGTATAGCGTTAATCTAACAAAAGAGTATTTACCTCTGAGAGGCATACAAAGATGATATTACCATAATAATGACAAGCATTACTTTACTTGAAAACAACATTAGCATTTTTTTCTACTGGATTGGATTTTCAGATGTAAAACACAAGAAACCCAGTGTCAGAGAGAATATTTTGCACTCCAAAATCACTAGACACTTTTACCCAGATAGAAATTGACCTGAGAAAGGGGACATGAATTTCTAAACACTTTACAGTAAACTACCCACATCTCCTGGCACCTACACTCTGGTTTTCCTGTTTTCAAACCGGGGAGATTTTAGCATGCAGTGACAAAGACTAATCTGGCAAACCCTTTATACAATGAATATCAAACAAATGAGTAGTCCCACTGTCTTCACTGAACTACACACATCCTTAACAATAGCTAAATGCAAACATCTTTATATCAGAGCTGATGTTTCCTTTTGCTGATGTTTCCAAAGGACAGATACTAGTTTCAGTATTTTATCTTAAACAATGTTCTATTTTTAAGAATACATATTTATTGCAATTATTATTCCTCTTTCCTCCTATAGATATCCATCTTTCCTTTTCTTAAAAGATCTGAGAAGGAAATCAATTATTAGTTTGAATCATGGATCTGACTATGATGTTAAGTAAAAAACAGAGAAAAGGAATCTGCAATAGAGATTTCCTCATATTTGATGTTCTTTTTCTAAAAGAACTCTAAAAAGAGTATAGATTTTACTCATCGCTAGTCTCACGATGTCGAATGCATTAATTAAATAGCTGGTTATTACATATTCATGTACATTCATTATTGATAAGGTAATAAAACATAAAAGCTGACTGGCAAAAGACTGAACCTGCCCCAGTTAAAGGCATAGCTGTTCATAATAATAATGAAATAAACCAACAACAACTAACATACAGAAACAATGTCTTTTCTCAGGTATTTAGTTTACTCACTGAGCTGATTTATTGCAGATTTAGAACACTGTAACAGAGAACAGAATTTGGCTCTTTTTAAGTCCACATCCCAGAGAGTATAATCTGATGCAGCTCCATAAATGTCAGTTTATACCTGCTGAGGACTAAGTCCATTATATTTTTAGAGACCCTTTCATTCTGTTTTACAACTTGCAACCATTATACAAGGTACCTCCACAACTCTTCGTAGTTGTAGCAATACACAACAGGAACTGAGAGAACACAGAATATAATTCTTTGTCTACACCAGCATACATCCAGTATATTCCACCCACATCAGCTCAGCTTCACTTTCTTGGTACCACTAAGGCAAGAATTATCATTTAATTCTCCCAGCAGCATCATTTGAGGATAACCAGTGTTAAAGTACAGCAACTGCCTGTGTTTGTATTTGAAAAGGCACATTGGCAGGGCACTTTTAGTGGCTGTAAAAGATTAGTAACTTCTGGTTTTATATCTCCTCTAAAGGATGAACCACAAACCTTGCAGTGTGTTAATGTTTCCTGTAGGCACAGGCTCACTACCCAGTTTATGGCAAGGAGAAAATGCCCCCTACTGATCTACCAACATCAGAAACCCTTCCACCGGCCAGACCAAAGTTTGCTTAATACTTTGTCTGTATTTCATCTTATGGGATTCCTGAGGCTACCCTCATGTGCAGCTCACCCTTTAATGCCTATAGGAAAACTGCAGGCACTGCCAAAGGCTGCCTCCAGAGCATATGCCCTCCTTGCCCCTTTCCCCCGAGTAGGCAGAGCAGCGTAAGTACCCTGTTACCATAGAGTAAAGGCAGTTTGGGCACTGCCAGGCTGCCTGAGGGTTCTTGGCTGCTGTTTCTGAGCTGCCTGTAGAGTTGTACAGAAGGAAAGTAGACAGATCTGGGAGGAGGCCAAGAGTGAGAGTGAGGGAGTCAGACAGGAGTACAGTTCAAGCTGGTAATTATGCTAACTATCCAAGCAGCAACCCAAATTTGCTTATTTGGAGTACATTTGAATATGAGTATAAAACCTAACCACTTCTTTCTGGTTTTAAAACCCTTGGTACTACAAGTTAAAATGAAGGTAGTTGAGCATAGCGTATCTATTGTATCAATATATTGTAATTGTAGGTAAGGGCTCAGTAATATAATTAGATAAGTCAATTATTGAACTACCAAGATTTGGGAGACCTTGCATGGAGACCAGCAGCTAATCTGAAACCATACTGTAAAATATAAGGTAACCAATGGATAGTATTTACCTTTTGAAGCTCTTATCTTTTCACTTGATCTATCACTATGCAAATGATAACATTCATATTGTTTTTATCCAGGCAGGTCCTGACACACAATTCTATGTGAAATATCGAATACAAGAAACCACTTGTGCCACTGAGGAAAACAAACTCTGGCAAGACTGTGATTACAAAGTACCTGCAGAGGCTGTAAGTATCCGTCCTCTTTAAAAGTTCTCCGTACAGAAACATCAGCATAATGACCAGGACTGCAATCAACTTGGAAAAAATACAGTAGAGAATTTAACTTCTTTAGCTGTGTTGCTTTTGAGAGCTTATAGGACTAAAGTACAGTACAGAAATGTTTACAACTCTACAGTTAACCATTATAATAGTGAGTTTACCATTATAATCCTGAATATGTGCAGAAGGGAACAATATGAAGGTTCACAATAAATTCAACATAAGATACATGCACTGTGAGAGTGTGAGAGCTGTAAAACTTTCTATTAATTATCTATAATGGAAACCTGCATAACCAAATTGACTTCAGATCTGCACCAACAAAAAAACTGACATGGAACCCACTATGGCACAATATTTACCAGAGAGCTTTTAGCAGTGCAAAGCATGTCTGGCTCATGCTACTAGAGAGCACCTAGAGGAGGTACAATTGTGGCACACATAGCGTGCAGGAACACTGCACATTTCCAGTGGAAGTCACTGTTATTTCACACAGTACACAATGCAAAGAAAGGGATGATAGTCATAGTATCACTTGAATCAATCTGAAATGCCATAGTCATTGCTGTATATCTTGTACTAGCAGAAAGGAAATCAGGTAAATACACAATTTATACAGACTTTATTTATGAGGATGTGTTCATTTCTGTTATTCTGACTGTAAATTCTTTAGTTCATTAATACATGTTCATGATACAAAGCAATCTTTCAAAGTATCTGCTCAGTTCACCCCCTACTCTCCTCACAAACAACAAAACCGTTCCTTTTCCAGTAACAAAACAGCAAACTAGACATTACTACAAATGTACATATGAACTTGTTCCCCAAACTCAATTTGCAACTGTCAACTTTGTTTAATAGCTAGAGGAATATATAGCACTGCATTTTTCTTCAGCAAGTTTAAGACAAATGTTGTCATATGTTTTTGCAGAAAACAGGAGAATGCACAGCTCAAGTTCACATGAATAATGCTGAAAAAACAAGTAATGTTTCGCAAGATTGCAAAATTTTTCCAGGTATGTAACTGTCTGGGGCAGCATTCAACAAGTATGACAAATAAGAATGGGAAAAATGTAATACTGAGACTTTCAGGTAATTTTAAAGGTAGGAGCTCCTTATCATTCTACTCAGACATTTATAAATAATCTTCCATAAGCAACTACATGTTAAAGATAAAATTTCACTTCACTGTTACACACATATAGGCTAAGTCAGTGAAGCACTGGCAGTTTCCACCTAGGATAATGAAAACCGGCACATGCGTGTGTAGTTAAGTTTTTTCAAACACTGGAATTATACCAGTTAAAATTAATTTGCTTAAGACCAAAAGCGTATCAGTAACTTAGAGACTAGATACAACTTGTCACACTTTAATTTTGTCTCCTTACTTATTCAAGTATAAAACTGTGCCAGAAATTATTAGGAAAAAACTTTATATGACAAAATTGTACCTTAATTTCCTCCAAACTAAAAATGTCTAAATTATTTCTGTTAAAGTTTACCAAAACAAATATTTACCCCAACCAAAAAAAGAACAAAAACAAAATTTCATTTACAAAATAAAAATCTAGCAAAGATGTAATTATGTAAGAGAGACTGTGATATCTTTTAGACCTTAACAATAAGCAGTACTAAATTTCTTGCCTATAAGACATTCATATATGACTGTTATGTTCACATAGCAATTTCCTTTATTAGAAAGAGATCACATTGTTTTAAAGCTTTGCAACTGAGATCTCTATGTGCCTATGCCTAGTGTTCATGTAAGACATGTCCAAGCTAGTTTTAAAATATCCATCTAACTGGGTAGCAGGGAGCTAAGTGCATATTAAGTACAGAAATATTTACTGTGATTTCTGAGATGTTTGGCAGCTTATCTTTGTTTTTTGTTCCTAGTTATCTTGTTTAAAGCTTAAATGGCTATACCTACAGTCAGTGTCCTTCTAGGAACTGCAGTACACACAAACTCCATGTTCTGCTACTGAATAAACGCCGCTTGGTTTAGACACATTTGTAGGGCAATGGTGACATCTAGTTGCCAGTAAAAGGTGTGTGAATCCCACAGAGAATACATGAGAATTTGCAGTTGAATCTCTGCTTAGAAAGCTAAAAAACCAAACATAATTTAAATGAATCACATATTCAGCCTAAGAAGCTCATCTCTTGTTACCAAGTTATAGCAACTCTGAAAAAAGAATACACATTTGTTCAGCACTTATGAAAATGCTGAGATCGTAATTGGTTTAGAACTGGGTGTACTGTTTTATTATCTCCTTTGTGATTACTCCCTGAAAACATGGTCACATTTTTCTATAACATGTATATATTTGTCATTATTGAATCAAAATAAGTGATGCTAGAAATACGAAGGGCCAGACTTTGTTCAAGTACGCCTTGGAGAGCTAAGACTAAATAGTATTGCTTACACTGAGATACTCCAAATGTACAGAGGAGCCAAATCTAATCCAAAGGATTCAAACAGAAGGAGTGAAACAATAGACCCTAACTGGTGAGGGATTTCCCCACCATGTTAGGTACCATACTGTTCAGCCTTCTTGGTGGAACTGTTTGATCGTATTGATCCTGGACTGGTTTCCTGGCTGGTGCAAGCTGGCATAACTCCATTAAAGCTAGTTTATGCCAGCTGAGGATGAGGCACACAAATTTTACTTCAATTCCACAGAGAACACGTATTGTCCCACTTTCATTCTCAAGCTCACTGAATCATGAAATTAATTTATGTATTGAACTATAAAATTAATTTATGAAAATCCAATCCATGATTACTAGAAAGGAAAGAGAGTTAATAGGATTAGTAGTAGGAAACAGAAGTTTGAGCACCCCTGTCAAGCTTGTCTATCCACAGCCAAGCCAGTTGGTTAAGCCTGAAGGTAACACCAAGTGGTAACTGGCAGCCCAACTGACTAGCAGAGGGAGTTCAAACAACACAGCAGTAGAATAATTCAACTACAGTCCCTAAGGAGCTCAGAGTCAGAGCAGTTCACATGGGTGAGCCAAAACACTCCTGTCAAAGTCCCCATCCTGAAACATGGGGAGGACAGTAAGCAGCTGCACACAGTGGGTGAGCTTTGTTGAGGAACATCTCCTTAGTTGTAGCCTCCACTGGTTCTTCCCTGACTGAATGAGGGATGACCCTTCCTTAGTGGTGTCAAAACTACATGCAAGGTTTTTCAGAGATTCAGTGACTCCTGAACTCACTCCTCTGAATGAAGTTTGCTGCTGAAACTATCCCTAGATCCAAATGTCATGGATGGCCCCTACCACCACAAACCAAAGCCTGTTTCTAAACACAATGAATGTCTTTGCAGGCCCTGAAACTGAAATGTGGGTTTGGCTGATCACTCCAATTAAAAGCAGGAAAGGTTCTTGCTCATTGAACCTTTTCTCTCATTCCCAGATAGGAAAAACTAAAACTTGACGCTGTTTTACATGAAGCCCTATATTTTTTGGTTTGTCTCCTTTCCAGCTACGCCAAAGATAACACTTACTGAAGCTACATGTCTTGGATGCTTCCATCCTATATCAAGTGACAGCTCAGAAGTGTCAGAAATTCTGAAACAAGCCATTCAAAAGTTTAACAGGCACAGTGCTGAACCCGCCCTTTTTAAGCTTGTGGAAATAAAAGAAGCTAAAATACAGGTTTGTGTATGATTTTTCTCTAAGTTTTACCAAAAAAACCCAAAACCAGGTACCTTGGTTGTTTTATGTATACATTTCTGATTTTAAGGCAGCTTATATTTCATAATAAAAGCATACAAAATGCATATAGAGTGTAGACCCTGTAAATAATTCTCTTCATTTATAAGGAATCATAAATGGTTACCTACTGGATTTTCAGAGCTGTCAACTTTACAAACTGATAGTAAACATTTTTTCTTCATCTGTAGTTGCATCTAACCAGTGTTTAGCACCAGTTTATTTGCATTCATTGCTGACACAGGCATCTTGTGTCATCTCAGATGCTCTCGGGTATTCCACTTGGCCTCTCCCTGAAGCTCCAGCAGGAGCAGATCTCTCCTAGGTTCTGTGCCAAACTGCCAGTCTGCACAGATGTCTCATACTCTACAGCCTCTCAAACAGCAGCAGGCATCTATGTTTTTGCAATGCAATAGGACCCATATGTCAGCAGCTGCTATATGCTATAGGATGGGTAAACCCCATACAGGAAAAATGGGTAAGAAAAACAAAAAGCCAGCATGTCACTTGCTGAAAGATATCTGCACACAGGAATATCTGCTTTGCAAGAAAGGACTGCTCAGGTCACAGAAATTCCGTGTCATCTGGTATTCCATGCAACAATTATTTCCCTATGAAAGGCTCTCCTATGGATTGGTGTGACATTGCTAGAAAGTTAAGTTTCTTATTTGGTTTTTAACTAGTATATAACCCAATGCCAAATACAGACCCTTTTCTTTGAATGTGTACATATTTACTTAGCCAAAAAGCATCTCCTGGTCTCATGTCAATTTGACCCGTGATTTAATTCAGACTGTCCTCTTTCTATTTACTGATGGAAACAATCCTCTTAGTTGACAAGAGGACAAGCTTACACAACATTTAAGCCACATGACAAAATGTCACAGGCTGCAATCCAGCAGCTAGAAAGAGAACTGTCATGTCACTTCTGGCCAACAGAGACTAGTCAGAGCCCTCCACTTTAATTGAGCTGGGATGGAAAGTTCCTATATTTGATTCTTATTTTCCCTTTTTAATCCAATGCTACCTGACCCAACACCGTGACATGGAGAGATTTCATGGGTAAGAAGCAGTAGCCACAGTGAGGAAAACTGAACTGCTTCCTGGAGAGAAAAATGAAAAACAAGGGTCTCAAATCTGGACAAAATAGCAGGCGGGGGAAGGTAAAGCCCAAGGCAGACACAATTGTAGGTGGATGATAAATGCAGGACACTCAATAACAAATGATGCCAGCAGTATAAAGTTACATTATTCAGATACTGGTTTACTATGTCTCAGGCTCAGGAACGTAGGACTTGCCAAGCTGTATTAGTATAGTCATCTATCTAGACCAGCTTCCTGTCACTGCGAGTAATAAGTAACAGATACTTTGGAGGAAAGTGCAAGAAACCAAGCATTATGAGGCTGCAGGCTTGCCAGGAGAAGTGGAATCCAAATACAAAGTGCACTTCTAATATATGCATGACTTAGTTTACTTTTTGTATCACAAGGACAAGATTTTTTTTGCTGTCCATGAATACTCTATGGCTCAATGACTGCACAGTGATTTGATGGATGGAAGGCACTAGAAGAGTAGTTTTGCTTTCTTTGCTAATCACATTTAATAGTTTAACTTCCAAGTTTGTATTGCTTTACATAATGTATCCCCTAAATATCTGTTCCAGGTGGTAGCTGGATGGAATTACCTAATTAAATATGAAATCGAGGAGACTAATTGCTCCAAAAACCAATTTCAAGATTTAACTCCAGAGTGCAAAATCACTTTTAGAGGTGTAAGTAATCTTCAAAATCTGTTTATCAAGAAAATATCATATTAACAAATAATCACTGAGATCTGACTTAAGAAAATATTTATAGTCTTGCTTCTCTTGTGAATGAAGTTTAAATCCAGGCTTATAGATAACTGTCTATTTATGTAATTAGAACATCCATGCCTTCTCCTGAATCAGTGACTAAGACAACCACTGAAATGTTTACAGATTACTCTATAGAATCTAAAGAGTCTCACCCAAATAATAAATCCCTTGAGCAGTTCCTATCCAGATATTCAAGGAGTTACTCATGTACAACCCAAAAAGCGATAATTAGAATTAGCACTGTTTTTCCAGCTTAAGACATATTTTCTAAGAAAAATAAGTAGCTGTATTATTACTTAACCTCTACCACAGTCCAAATAAGAGAGCTTCAAAAGAAATTTATTAACAAACATACATACTCTAGCTAAACAGTGTTGCAAACCCAGGTACTTCCTCTGCTTCTCTGACCTGGAACAGAATTAACTGTACCAAAAACAGAGGGTTGCTCTCTTAACCTACCTCCCTGAACCAGTTCAGCTTCGAGTCACACAAATGCTTCTGCAAAAACAACGTAGAGGCCAGGAACGTAGAGTCATAACAAACAGTGGTGGTAAATGGGAGGGGAGGAACCACTGGAGTCCTGACTCGCATCTGTTTCAGCTGTTGTGGAGGTGCACTGTTGAGCGTTACATTCAAGAGCCTCTCCTGCTTGAAAATTACTCCTTGGATGTCTCAAGAATATTTCAGAAGCATCGATCAAAAAAGGAAAGAATGACAACACTGTGGTAAATAATAGGAGAGTGAGAATCAGACTAGCTGAAGCAAATCTCTCCATTAGAAGCAAATCTTCTCCTCTAGAAGGGCCAAAGCCCAACTAGAACTTAATCTGACTACTGCCATAAAAGACAATTAAAAATGTTTCTACAAATACATTAGCAACAAAAGGAGGGCTAAGGAGAATCTCTATCCTTTATTGGATGCGGGGAGAAACATAGTGACAAAGGATAAGGAAAAGGCTGAGGTACTTAAAGTCTCAGTCTTTAATAGTAAGACCAGTCGTTCTCGAGATACCCAGCCCCCTGATCTGGAAGACAGGGACGGGGAGCAGAATGAAGCCCCCATAATCCAAGGGGAAATCGTTAGCAACCTGCTACACCACTTAGACACACACAAGTCTATGGGGCCGGATGGGATCCACCCAAGTGTACTGAGGGAGCTGGCAAAAGTGCTCACCAAGCCACTTTCAATCATTTATCAGCAGTCCTGGCTAACCGGGGAGATCCCAGTTGACTGGAGGTTAGCAAATGTGACGCCCATCTACAAGAAGGGCCGGAAGGAGGATCTGGGGAACTACAGGCCTGTCAGTCTGACCTCAGTGCCAGGGAAGGTTATGGAGCAGATCATCTTGAGTGCCATCACATGACACCTACAGGACAACCAGGTGATCAGGCCCAGTCAGCATGAGTTTATGAAAGGCAGGTCCTGCTTGACTAGCCCGATCTCCTTCTATGACAAGGTGACCCGCTTAGTGAATGAGGGAAAGACTGTGGATGTTGTCTACCCAGACTTTAGTAAAGCCTTTGACACCATCTCCCACAGCATTCTCCTGGAGAAACTGGCTGCTCATGGCTTTGACGGGTATACTCTTCGCTGGGTAAAAAACTGGCCAGGCCCAAAGAGTTGTGGTGAATGGAGTTAAATCCAGTCGGCGGCCAATCACAAGCGGTGACTTCACCAAAAGGGTTATCAAGCATTGGAACAGGCTGCCCAGGGAAGTGGTTGAGTCACCATCCCTGGAGGTATTTAACAGATGCGTAGATGTGGTGCTTAGGGACATGGTTTAGCGGTGGACTTAGCAGTGCTATGTTAACAATTGGACTTGATGGTCTTAAAGGTCTTTTCCAACCTAAATGATTCTATGATTACCCATGCTTGCCCTTAAACCTTGAGGAAGTTACTTAATCTGCTTGAGTCTGAGTTTCTGGCTAACCGGGTAATGACTTCTGTTCACTTCACATCATGCAGGAGTGCTACCTCATTCACAGACCGCTTTGATCACACAGGGTTTGTGGGATCGGATCTTTATCACTTATCTATCCCCTGAACGGTTAAGCAGCCTTGCTAACAGATCATCAACAGATGTTATTAGAATATGATATATTCTATACACATCTATATTCTAATATATAGAATATTCCATACCTTGGAATGACCAAATGCCATGGAAGTTGTTCCATACTTCCATTCAGCTCTGTACTATTCATTTTGAAATGGGAGGACCAGAATTGCACCCTGTATTCAACATGCATGTGAACCACAGAGCTATAGTGGGGCATAATGTCATTCTCCTTAACCTGGATAATAAGCCTTGACATTATTTTTTTATTATTTTTTCTAAACCACTACTAAGCAGATTTTTTTATGGATGACATTTTCAAGTATCTGTCATAGTGCTAAGATCTTGATCTTGAATTATAACCATCTTTCTTCTTATTCTACAGTTGATTAGTTTCCTTTAGAGTCTTTGATAAGGGACTTCACTGAAACCTTTCTGAAAATCTACGTATACTTTATCAACAGGCCTCTTTACCCACATTTGTTGACACTTTTGAAGAACTTCGACAAATCTGCAAAATACAACTTCTGTTTACAACGAAAACCCCGGTCTCTCCTTGATGTATTCACGCTTCCTAGTTCTTTCCTTATTACCATTTCTAATCACTTGAATGGTACAGACATCAGTTTTATGGGTCTACAACCTTTTTAAAAAAGAACAGGATCAACATCTGCTTTCTTCCAGCCCTAAGATATCAAGGCAATTTTAAGCAAGTCATCTACCACAGTTCCTTTAGAACACCTGAGTAAATACAGGAAACTCAGTAACATTTGATTTGTTAGTTGTGTGATTTTCTTTTTGGTCTTTACCGTTTGAGACAGAAATTCCAGTGAGTTCTCCACGAAATAGGATTCTGGCTTGTAAACCTCCCCATTTCCTTCTGTAATGAACATATACAAATAGTTCGTTTAGCTTCTCTTTTATGGTTTTATTTTCTCTGAGTGGTCCTTTTGAACCCTGATCATTTATTGGCTCTGCAGACTGTCTGTCAGGCTTCTTGCTCCTGGTGTATTGAAGGAAGAGAGGAATTAGTAGTAGTATGCTTGACTTATTCTGTTAGCAGGAAGGTATTAGGATGTGAACTTGTTCATTATTTCTAAATAATAAGGAACTGTTTTGGTTTTTTTACTCCAGCGTATAGGTAAATGTGATGCCAAAGCATATCAAAACCTTCACGCACAGATCGTAGATATTGCAAGCCAATGCAAGCTTCCAGGTATGTAATAGGCACTATCAATTTTAAAAGTTCTGCAATTTTCAATGCTTTCAATTGTAAAAAAAGACAAAATAAAACCGCACGAGATGAAAACAGGTAATAACAAGAGAAAGTAATTATTCTGTGACCAAAAAAGCACTGCCTCTTAATGAAATATTACCATGTATTTTTTTCACTTCCGACAAGTGTTTTTACTACTCCATGTAGTAAGTGCTCCATTCTCACCCATTCAGATTTGTTTTTCTTCAAGAAATGATAATGATATTCTTCAACATACTCATTCATTGCCAATAACATGCACGTCTTGTTCCACCTGATTCAGGTCCTTCCATACGTACAGATGTTCCCTCTTTATTTGCTAGCTGCCCGCAATTGGTACACACAATTCTTGTTTCTATGAGGAAACTTGTTAAGTGTCCACTGAGACACTTGGTGCTGATGCAGTGCTCTTTTAGATAACCAAGATATGATAATGTTGATCACATAAAACTGAAGGTATTTTGGTTTCATTTGATAGACCCAAATACAAAGCGTCCCAGAAGGCAGGGGTTTATAACTAACTGTTTTTCCCAGCCTATATCTACATTGAATCTTTTGTTCCTTAGATCTTAAATCTGTTGGTTTCTTTCAGTTGAAGACACGGTAATTCCTGCCACTCGCACTGGTTGTCGAAAGACTATCCCAAATGATAGTCCAGAACTGAAGGAACTACTGAAGGTTTCTATGGAGAAGTATAATTTGGAGAGCAATGATGATTTCTACTATAAAGGTGGAGAAATAGAAGAAGCAACAGTTCAGGTTGGGATATACCACAGAGATGAGGAACAGATATGGCAGTGTTATTGGTCTGAGCTGAATGTTACCTAAAGTTTGTATTTAGATTTGGAATAATGTTTTTCTCTAAGTGTTGATATATGTGGTAACTGAAATATCCATGCAATTTTTCTTGCAAAATTTTATCCATCTTGGCTTGCATTCAGTAGTGATTTAAAAATCTCCTATCTCTTGATTTTTTAATTTTTCTTAAAACAACACAATTTTAAAAGCATGAGAAGATTGACATAGGGTATCTGGTTTCTGTATATCTACCAGACTTTTTACCAGCCTTTGTAACATACGTTAAAGTAGAAAACATTTATTAGACGAAACTACCCACTTGATCCACCACACCAATACTCTGTATGTTATTTTAGGCACTGTCCACCCTACAGTAGCTGTAAGGTCCAAGAAATGGAGCTTCCCAATTTCCCTTAGAAATCTGTTAATTTATATACTGATTCTGCTGCTAATAATACTCCAGCTAGATTCAGAAGCGAACATCTGTGCATAACTTAAGATATAGATAAATACAGCTCGACAAAGAAGAACAAGGAATCAAGAGGATAATACTGGTCAGCATTTGCACTTGCCTTGTTTATTGTCCCAACATACCAAAACAGAGGTTTAGGACGGAATTGAAAATAAGGCAGTGGAGTAGTTCAGAAAATACTTTGTCAACAACTTCTGAGTATGAGGGGTATCACTGGAGAAGGCACTAAAAGCACATCAGAGTTTTTCTGAATAGCTCATGTTATCGTACTAATATCTGTGCTTTTTCTTCTTTTAAACCTTTTTTCTTCTTTCAAACTTTTTTCTTCTTTCTCACTTTTCATATCATGATTGATATTAGCATACATTTAAAATAGACTTAAAACAGACAGAATTTCATGTTTTTCCTGCCGTCTCTGAAGTAAGATATATTATCTTAGGCTCTGTAAAAATTACTAAGTGAACTCGTACCAGGCACATCCTTGAACCCATGCAGTTTCTCTATTTAATGCATTTGGCAAATATGTTCATTTTCAACTGAGCCTGTTCATCACACACTTCATTTTACTCACATTCCACTTTTCTTACATCATATTTGGCTCTCTACAGCAGTATCTCTAATGATTTCATTTGTTATTAATGAAATTACCACAGACATCCAATAAAACAAAGCCAAAACTCTGGGCCTGGTATTATTCTGACCCTTCTGTTTCCTTGAATTTCAATGCTGGAATTTTTGAGAATGGGAACTGGAGTAAATCAGTTGATTAGAAGCAGACAGTTTTGCTGCCAAATATTTTAATATTGTTCTTAACATATGTTGTCCCAGTGGTCAGGACTTGTAGAATATGAGTAGTATAAGCTTGTAGAAAAACATCTTTCCGTGAACCCTTTTCAATAAAATGCCTTTACCACAGAAAGCCTTCTTGCTAATATTTCAGGTGGTTGCAGGACAAAACTACCATTTAACATTTTCAGTCCGGAAGACGAACTGCTCAAAGAAAGAGTTGGAAAAACTTAATGAAGACTGTGAAGCCACATCAGACAGTGTAAGAAATGATGTTGCCAACTGTAATGTTCCTAATGGACAAATTCATTTGCACCAGAAATTGTAAACACTTAAGTAAAATCACATCCTGAATTCTGTTACCTCTTTCAGTAAACTTTTGTTTCAACAAAGACACCTTTCACTGTTTGTAACCCAAGCCAGTGACACTGTTAGTAAAACATGAAGCTTAAACTAAGTCACTCCAACTGGAGGATCAGTGCTCACTGCAAAGCAGAAGGAACTGTCTTCTGACAATAATGAATCAAAGAAAGGAGGGGAGGAGGCTGCTGCAAAATGAAATAGCTGCAATACTCCTGACTCTGTGGACTTGCAGCTAAGGAAAACGTGAGACTGGAGTGTTACTGGTGTGCAAAAGAATAATGTTTCTGGAGTGCATGCTGCTAATACTGGGAAAATGTGTTCCAGACGCTGGAGAGTAGGCACTGGTAGGGCCAGAAACCATTGGCAAGGAAGTTGTTTGGAAATTGGTCCCCTCTCTTTTACCACCAGTAAAAGAACAACGCTTACCTGTGAGATTTTAAAATGTTAGTGCAGCAGGCACTAAATAGAAAAAAATTGCCTTTCTCTCTATCTCAATTTCCCAATTTTTAGTAGAAGAAATACCACCAACAAGCAATATTTCTTAGGAATATCATGAAGATTAAAGTCAGTCCTCCAAAAGTGCTGCAGATGAAAAATCCAATTTTTCAAGATCCACTCTCCAATCCAAAGCTCAATTAAAGTGTTCACACAGGCATACTATAATGTCAAAAAGCTAGGCAGTGATGTGTCCCAATACAGAAGTCGTCATCACTAAGATGGATTTCATAGATACCTGGGTAAAGTTCCACGTATATTTGTATTTAGAAATATTATTTTAAAAACATATTTTTTTCATGCACAACTCTCTCTCTTTGTGTCAGATGTTTTGTTGCCTTAACGTGTTGATTTTTGTTTTGTCCACAGGCACCATTGCCATGTGAAGCACAGATTCACGTGATCCCATGGGAGAATAAAATCTTTCCCCAGCAGGTTAACTGCTCTAAAGAACGGTCAATGGTATGATTCCTCTTCCTTACCCATCATTATAAGTAGAGCATAGAACAAAGGCAGTCATTAAATTCATTATCCATTCCAAAATATCCCATATTTGTACCAAAAATAAAGGAACACACAGTTCTTTCAATAACCTCAGTAATGCCACACTCCTCCCTCTCACCCTCTAACCTCAGCAACTTGTTACATCAAAGTCAGTTTCACCACAAGGTGAGACAGTAGACAACACAGTGATTACAGGAATACAAAGGCAACAGGACAGACAGAACATTCTGCCTGCTGACTACTCCCTTGCATTATCAGTAAAGCTCTGAAGTATCAAGTCCCACCAGGTCCTTTGAATTACTATTCATGCTAGGTTTAAAAATTGAGACAAAAATGTATTTGGCAACGCAATAATTATACCCCACAGACTTCAAAAGCATCTGTGAATCTTTTCATATTAGTAGAGCAGCAGATCTTCTGCCACGAGTTGTCAATCTCTGTAGGAAGGTCTTTCAGTTTCCTTCCTGCCCAGCTCCACAATTAACTAGCCCTGAACGTGGTCAGTTTGAAAATTTCAGAATGGAATGTAAATCTTTTTTATTATCAGAACTTTTTTAGTTCTGATGATTGCAGGTTTTTTAATAAATGCAGGGACTCCCATGCTCCCCAATGACCAAGAGAAGATACACTGAATGAAGTAAGATTGATTAACTTGCATTCATAATTAATAACTTCACTGTGCTCAGCACTTTCATAACTACCTATTCATTATGCATCAACTAATAAATGTCTCTCCTCTTTGTTTTCACTACAATATTGCATCCACATCAACTTTCAAATTTAGCTCCATCCCAAACAACTCTCATTTGCAGCTAGATAATGATCAGACACTTTGGTGGATAGAAATGAAACCCATGTTGGATAGTGACTATACACCATGCATTCAGTCTCTGTCTTCCAGTTGAACAGCGATGGGGAAATAGAGATTACTCAGTAACAACTGAATGTTTCATATTATCAGCTTTAACCTATATCTGTTATTTCTAAGCAGTCTTATGAAATGCATATGTCAAATCAAACAAAAAATTGAATAGTTACATTTCATATAACAAAACGACGCAGATCTTTTGAATATTTTGAGATTATATATTGAGACTACTCAGAGATGTGTTAGCCTTTAGCATAAATTGGTTTTATACAACGGAGTGTTATACTCTAACAAGTGCAGGGACATTTAGTCCTAGAAATCAACTGTACTGTTCATAAATTAAAACCAGTACACATTTTCCTCTCTATAGCATCATTCCCATGTTAAACTGGCAGAATTTCAGCGATATATAAATTGTTCTTTTAACATGTAACTGCTAAAATACTCTGGAGTTATTTGGGAGGATGTTTATGTTTCCATGCTTATCACAGATAGAAAAGATAATTATTTAGTTCACTTTAAAAATCTGGTAACATAGTTTTGCTAAGTGACTCATGTACTGCAATGAGCCAACTTCTGAATTTCCCAAATCTGAAGCTATTGTTCTTGTTCATGTAACAAATATGGCTATTATTGCAATGTTTTTTAGGGTGTATTTCTAAGAAGGCCTCCTGGATTCACACCTTTCCGAACCTTTGCTACGCTAGACCAGCCAAATGAAATTTCATGCTCTGATAAAAATGAAGAAGAAAGGCAAAGACCTGGCAAAGAGACGAGAAAAGATGGTGGACAGGAACCAGAAAGTGAAGGTGAACCTGAGCATAAACACAGGCATAAACACGGGCATAAACACAGGCATGAATATAAAAAGGATCATGAGTCTGGCAAAAGGCATAGGCATGAAATTGGCTGTGGGCACAGAACTGGCCATGGGTGCGGGCATAAAAAACACAGTAAAAATGCTAAACATAAACATCCAAACCCCAAGTCTTCTGAGGAGTCCCATGAAAGGGGTTTTAATCAAAATGAAACCCTCCCATCATCCAGTGCCGAAACAGCATCAGAGCTAGTTAACTTAGGGGTTGCAGGAAAGGAAACCAGCACACCTACAGAACCACTAATTCTTCCCGATACTTCTTTATTTAATGGGTTGCCAGATCGCCCAGAATCTCCTCTCCGCAGATGTCCTGGAAAACCATGGAAACATATAATGGACCTTCCAGCTCCTACTAGCTTTCCCAGAGAATTCACAAATGAGGATCTCTTGCCTTCTGCAGTAGAAAACATCAATCCAGCAACAGAAAACTCAACACCTCCCCGAAACAAAGAGAAAGACCTTGATCTCTCAGATGCTTTACTATAATTCAAACATTGTAGGATGCTTTTCAGAAATTATACATAGAAAAATAAGAAAAATACTGCCTTTTGAAATGTATAAAATGTGAAGAGGCAAAAGCTCCTATTCTGTTAGCTGAGATACTCAAGTAGGTCACCAGCACTTCTGGGGACCTAAGACCACATGGCAATACTCTGTATTTGCATATATTTGCAAAGATGTAAATCAGGCAATGGCACCAATGATTCAGAACCAGTCTAGTAAAGGGACCGGGCAAGTCAATAGCCTTCTTCTGCAGAAGATAAAATTGTATCTCATCTGCCTCAAGTTTCTATAAGCACAAAGTGAATCACTGCGTCAAATCTCACTGTATTATGTTTAAAACAATGGCACAAAGAATTCCGCAGATTACATGAATCTCAACCAAATATGGGTAAGACAAAAGCAAGCCAATACAGAGCAAGGATACCTTTTTAGACATCTGAAATAGTATTTCTCTAATTTACTGGAGTGAATCTTTTAAACAACAAAATAAAGGAACCTGTTTTACCTGATGATTTCTTTAAATAAATCAGTATTACCACCAGTCTATCACTAGCAGGTTGTTCTGTTGAATGAGATAACAGGGACAGCTGAGAGAATCCTAAATAAAGCAGCTTTATTATTCCCTGTGCGTATTATGTTAACTACACAGTAGAGGCACTATGATTGACAGATTTTTCATGTGGCAGAGGTGCACAAGTATTACAGATCAGATGACAAAATTGCAAACAGTTGAGTTACCTAGAATTTGCCTGCCTTCTTCCATTATTAGGTTGTGCATAATTTAGAGACTGGACTGAATTTTCACTTCTGCGTATCTTCCAAATGTTGAGGTTTTGGTTGGATACATTAGCTAAAAAGCACCAAATATTTCTGGCAAATTAAAATATGTTTTTCCTCTGTATGGATCCAATAACTTATTCAACTGAAAACACACCCAGCGATAAATAAATACTTTGATGCCAGATCAGTTCACCAGTTTGAACCACTACTCGGTCCTGTAAAAGGTTATTGAGAGGGTAAGGTGCCACAAACAGTAACACTTGACTGATTTTCTTGTAAAAGACCACATTTCTTGAAACCAGAGTATAAGTATCCTCCAACACAGCTGCAGAGACAGAAAGGATATTCTCTGAAATTGTTCATCCCAACTGCTGGGACTTGACGCTGTGGCATCAAGACTATATACTCAACAGCTGGGAGTGTGTCCTTCTTTTGTGTACTATGCTTCTATTGCCATCAGTTCACTGGTGAGGAAGAACTAGATAAAGAAGACTACTTGGAGAATGCAAAATGGATCAACAGGATCAAGAGGTCTTGGCACAAAAGGTCCAGGAGGATCTTGAAAGAGAAGATAGCTACAAGGAAAGGTCAGAAGACACAGAAGTAGAAAGGACAGAGGCAGGGTGGAATGATATGGACGGGGTGAAAAGAACAAAAGAAAACAGCAACTCAGCGGCAAAAATGGAAACAGAGTGAATGGGATGGAGAAGTGGATGAAGGTAGCATGGCCAAGGAGCAAAAAAGGACAGGAACTGGAGAGGGGAGGTTTGAGCAAAAATAAAAAGCAAAAGACCTGTGCAGAAGCGTCTCTCCAATCATGACAGGACAGTCCCCTACAAATCACAGAACTGAACTCATAGTTCCTGAATCTAAACATTCCCTGACAGTGTAGGCACACTTCCCCTCTCTAGTGCCTGGTTCCTACAGAGGTAAACAACCTTTTGTGTTCAGTTACTTCCCCAGCTCACATGGTAGATAACCGCACTGTAAGCAAAAGAACTCAGCCCTTCTGAAAATCCATGTTGAGGGAGAATCACTATGATTTTGCACGTGCAATTTTTTTTTCTTCAATTTTTCTAATTGCATTAAAAGCTACATTAAAATGATATTTAAAAAGTCATGAAGTCCAAAATTAGAAACTGTCCCTGTGAGTATAAATTCAGCCTGGTTAAGTGCATCTAAACATTTTTTTTTTAACACAGTGTAAATGGCTGCCATATAGGGATATATTAGATAGATAGATAATTATCTGTCATGACTGGTGATATATTATCAGAACCACTGTACTTCCTTTCTTTCTGAAAACAAAGTTACTCATCTTTAAGAAGTCATATAACTTAGCTGGAGCCCCATTTTAAGAAAAGGTTTAAAAATAATAACTCCTGGATCTGTCACTGATCAAATCCTGCATTTTTTTCTTTCATTCCTTTCCTTGCAGAATGAAATGCAAAGTTTATCTTTTCTTTTTAGCACATGACAAGTGCTAAACTTACAAAGCTAGGCAAAGGAAAGCCTTGAGAGTTATCTTTAGTTGTTTGCTTCTTTTCTTTTTTCTGAACATTGACTGGTATGATTTTGGCTATAACTGAGAACTCTGTGTATGCTATATTATTAAAAGGAGTATAAGCTCAAAACAATCTTTCTTTAAATTACTGTAGCAATTTAAATAATCCATGCAAAATTACAATACAAGAAATAAAGATGTAAAGATGAGAAAAACAAAGTTTTCTTCCCATCTCTGATCTCCCTCATCTGAATGAAAAGATAGTCACACTCTTGACATTCTCCCTACAGAGCATACGTACATGACCACAAGTAGTGAGACAGACTGAGTGGTCAAAGCAGAGTAATAAAAGCCAAGACTCCTAGATTCTTGACTGCCTGAATTTACCACGTGCAATAGTGATGATGTGAGGTTTCATTAATGTTTAATACAAAGACGACAATTTCAATTCTGATTTCTTGTTTTTATAATGTACAAAAATAATGACTTTTTAAAAAAAAAAATCATTCTGGAATAAAAATCAAAGTGTTCCAGCCTAAAAATTTTGAAACAGAACATTCTGATATTTTTAGAATGGAACATTTCAGTTTCTCATTGACGTGTTCCCACAGAAAGTTTTAATTATAACAAAACAGCACTTTCTGATGGAAAAACATGCTGTCAGAAAACTACTGACCAGGCCTGTTTCAGATGTGCTGCTGAAGAGCTCTGCAAAACTACCAGTTTCTCCTATTGCTGGAATCATGCTGGAGCGCTCTACCCAGTGCACATCTATGCCTAACGAGTACTTTACTCCTTGGCCAGCAGATGGCAGATTTTTTGCCACAGGGGTTTTATGATCTCCAAATCAGGGTTTTGTGATTACCAGGAAAGGTTTAGCAGGCTTGACATTCAGCGTTTCTTCTAGGTTAGTAACACTGTAGATAAAAACACCACATGTGTGCAATCTGTTTTAAATATTAAGCTCTATCAATAGAGCATAAGAAGTTTGCCAGTTACTTATTATGTGCAAGGTGTATAAATAATGCTCTAAATGTAATTTCATAAACATAAAAAATAATACCTAGTCCTGCACCAGAAAAATTGCATTCTTACTGATACAGATAATCGAAACTAGGAGTCTGGGGTATGAAAATATGTCTGAATTAAACCTCCGTTCATGATACTGCTGAGATCCAGAACCACCTGATGGCCATTCTGCAGCTGTCTGGATTTAATGTGCTCTCTCTCTTGTTCATTCCATCAATGACAATGAGACAAAATATGTATTTTAACCGATGTATGAAAAATTCTTCAGCTTTACTATGGACGGCCTATTGGATTTTTGCTATAATTCAAACATGACCTTTTAATCACACTCGGCAATTCCAATCATCTTCTAATGCTATGTTCCCATCGTGTAACTAGCCATGGGAGAGAGATATGCAAGCACCTGACAACAGAAAATGGGGAGAATTAACGATGAACACTGGTGTTTGATAAGACCTAAGAACCCATTTCTTTCCGTGTTTTCTCAGGTCTCTCAGCCAGCAAGATAATTGCTCCCAATTTAGGAATATCAGCTCTGAGGACAAAATGGTTCTAAGTGGCTACAGAATTAGAAATGACAACACTGCATGGCCATTGTTGAATAGACAGACCTCTGTAAAATCCAATGTACAAATTTCTCAAATATTCTTAAAAAACCAATGGGGATAGATATTTTCAATTCTGTGACCAGCTACTCACACACAACTCCTAATTCTGCTGTGTTTACCAGACTACATTAGAATAATTCAGCTTCCACAGTTTTAATTGAGCTTTAAGTGAAGTTCATTTGGTAAAATGTAATTAATAACACAATGTTTCTACTGCATTCTAAAATAAGAGGAAGGCTGCTTTAAGGAAGAAAGAGTGAAGGTTTTCCTAATTGGGTAAGGCATCTTGCTACAATGAATACTAGCGTTACTGCTGTTCCTGAACTGGTTTCAATCTGCTGCTCAGTGAAAACCCAAACATAAGCTCCAAAGGAGTAACTCCTGTCACTATGGAGTAACAGGGATTATAAACCTGACTGCGATTCTTTTCTCTTCTGCCATGAATACTGATAGTGCCAATCTGTGAGTTGAAGACCAGGTATTGAACTACAAGTTTTACACAGCAAACTACATACCCTGCTGTTGCAGTTCAAAGTGAGTCACAGAGAATCAGAATTCCCCACAGAATCCAGAGTCATGCCAAAGAAGTATATTTGTTTTAAAACTGAGGAGCCTGAACCCAAAATATCTTTTATGAGAAGTCACTGTATGAATTCAGTGGATGAAACTCTATCTTCCACTGGATGTACTTATTACAGGAGCTCTAACAGACCTCTTGGCTTGACACAAAACAACAATTGTGTGAGCGAAAAACAGGGGAGTGAACAAACAAAACTGATTAAGGCAGGGAATGAATGAGGATGCACCTTTTTATCCAGGAAGGACATATTTTTAACTGAAATTTAGATTAGTGTAAAAAACTCAAACAGTTGGGGTAGACTGGGGAGCTATAGCATGTTTAAAGAAAGACTTTCACTTGCATGCCCAAAACACTATAGTTCAGTACCTTGAAAAATCCACCAGGCACATGTAAAGAAATCTAAACAATAAAAGAACATTGTTTTATTTCTTAACCTAACCCTTAAGCATGTCAGCAGAAGTTTATTCCTTGCCATTCAATCCAACAGAAAAAAAGATTCATGCCATAAAGTATCACAGAGAAGTAAATCTATTATAGCTGAATTCTCTTCATTCATATGTGCCAGCCGTTCTGCTAGCTGTATATTAACTAAAAGAGTAGTAACGCTCGCAAGATTAATGGGACATAGCTCAGCTTCCCAGGAATCAAGCAAGTATTGGCAATGTGCTTTGTAAACAAAACAAAAAAAAAAAAAAAAAAAAAGTTCCAGATTGGCAAAATGCTTTTTAAAAAAAAAAAAAAAAAAAAACCACAAAACAGTTCCAGAAAGTATCTAGAGTTCAGACTGATCATTTAAGCAGTCCTGTGACTGCTAAACTAAAATCTCTTGTTTGAGTGCAGAGGCCTGTTCTTAAATTGTGCTGAAAAGCCTGTGCTCCCATTAATTTTAAATAGCATTGCGGGTACTCAGCATTTCTAAAAATCAGGCCTTAGAGTGCTCAGCCAAAGCCTATGGTGTAGAAAACTGATATTACTTGGAAGAGGCTGAGATGGACATAGAGCAGTGCAACACCTCCTTGCAAGCAGAAAAAGGTAATTATGGGTAGCATTAACCCTCAAAATAGCTCTTATATTTTGGAATGTTTTGGGAATCGGTGCAGGTTCTGGCATTAACCACAGCAGCACTAATGGCTTAACAGCTTTTTTCCTGGCCCAAATACAGAGATTAGAGTGTTCTGGGCAATGTTTTGCCATACTCCCTTATTCTCTTGACCACTCCCACAATATAAGCCAGATGGATGAAGCAGGAAAAACAAGCATGAACTACAAGATCGCCTCTTTCTTCAGAGTTCAGTACAAATGTATGGACAGATTAGTAGATTTACAAACAACTCTGCTTTGTTTAGCTTCAGATTAAGTTACTTTTCTATCATAAGACAACCGAGATGCCTCTGAAACTTTCACTAAAGTTGATTGATCTGTTGGTTGTAGCTGACAGTCTAGCATAGGAGTAGCGTCAATACGAAGGTTATAATGCACTCCACACACTGGACACAGCTAATCAGCTAAGACATTTCTATATTAGCACTACTGTAGCTCTTCTCTTTTTCACTGTAAATACATATTAGCCACCATCAATTGGAACCAATGAATATACATTCTATTTGCAAACTTATGAGAATAACCTGTCAATTAGCAACATTGTGCTTCTGGCTACCTGTTTTTCTCAATGAAGAACTACATTAAATTGATCTAAGACTGCAACACTAACCTTCCACTAAATATTTATTCAAGGCAACTAAATTTTAGTCTGCATAGGGACCATCCATTCCTTCTTGAACAGTTACTCCTCAAAGAGGTGTTCATTATACAGTCATACTTGTTTGAATAAGCACCTCGGATCTCTGAAGAATCCAAACTGGTTTGATCCAGAAGTTCAGGGAACTCTTCTGAAATGTAGCACCTAATCTTCTGTGGAACTCAGTCCTAGCACAATTATTCACTCCAGCAAGATCTTAACAATTGTTCGGAGCAGAAGATGACTAAACCCCTTGCTGACATTGAACTAAAGCATAATCACTTGTATTGCCAGGGGTTGCCTCAATCACAGATTAAGACTTGATCTTTATGTGCTGGCTCAAGGAACCCATGCAAATCTTAACAGGATGTCATCAACCACTGACTGTAAATAAAAAGAATGGTTCCGAAGACCACAGAAAAACTGTCTGCAGCTAATGAGTCTGACAAAATTAGTCTGAATCATAAAATGAGTCTGACTAGTAAAAATACACTTATACATCGAATTTCTCACGACATATCTTTGAAATGGTAACTGATGTATTCATGTCAATATACCTCACCCAGTGCCATTCATGACTGGGAATTGGCATGTATGAGCTAAGTGCTATAATCTCAAAGAATAACAATTTCACAGCAAGACACTGTAATGCTAAAAAAAATCTGAATCCCTAATATACTTTTATTTATTCACAGGCTGAATTGCTGATTCTTGATCAAGCTAACAGGCTGCTATAGGAGAAATTCACTCCGACCCAATCTTCAAACAGACTCCAGGAGAAACAGTCAAGCACCATTTGATAAATGGTGATAAAGTGCAAAACAAGAAATTGTGAGGAAGGGCTGTTCTATCCAAGTACACTCAATAATACAGCAATCAGATGGTTAAGCAATATCAACATACTAAGATCCACATAGCTAAGACAGTGTTATCACTGCCTCTAAAGGTTGTTTCATTCTCTGCAAGGCCCCACTATGCAAACATGGCAGGTGCGCTGGGTTTGCTGTGAAGGGCATGTGGGTTCATGAGCCCGGAAAGAGCCAAAAGACTGAGAGAAGGAGCAGGTGAAGGCTAGTAAAAAGCTGCAATATGTAACACGCTAGACAGATGTAGAAACAGCAGCAGCAGCTTTTGGATGAGTGTTTTGTAGATAATCCTGCAATGATCATGAAAAGTCTTAGTCTACAAAGCCCACCCCATTAAAGAGATTCCACAGAAAGCATGTCTGATGTCAATTCTGTAGTCAGTATTCTTGAGTATCTAATGTTTTGCTTTTCAGTTATTATACATTTTCACTCAAAAGACATCTACTTAGATAAAAGATGAAAGATCATTGATAAAAGGCTGATAACAGATCAATTTATCATAACAATCTTACCACAAAAAACATAATTTCACTTGCATTTTGAAAGGTTTCACGGCACTGCACAGCTGAATGTAACAACTGACACATTTTAATACAGACAGATAAATTCATCAGCTCAAGATTATGCTGAATTTTTTTAGCACCACTTTTTCTTCTTGCTTATCTACCTACTGAGTTTTTTCACAGCTGTCTTTACCCAGGGGAACAATATTAATGCCAAAGTAGTACCAAAAAGCAGCTATCTTGAAGCAGCAGTGAGCACTTCTAAACGATAAAGTCACTCTTCTTCTCCCTCCTTTCTTTGCAGTATTTCCTCCTGAAAGAATGGGAGTGCGCTTGCTTGCTCATCACTCTTGCTACCCTAAACAAGTGAGATAGCTTTGTTCTTCTGCACCAGCAGTTCTGCTCATGAACACCGAAACTGAATTTCCTTTTTTAGACAGCAAGGACGCAGACTTTCTTCTTCTTCTCCCTCCCTCTGCCTCCCCTCCCCCTCCTACAGTCTTTGCTGTGCCCTCATCTTACCTTCAACAGCAGAAGAAATCCATGCTGCAGTTTTTTCCCTCGTTAGCAGCTCTATGGCAACAGCAGCTCCGAGGCACCAGTCCTTTACGGTTCTCATTTTTTTCTCCTTCCTTCTGCATAAAGATACACAGCTTGTTTGCCCAGTAAATTAGCAAAGACAATTCTGATGTGATGTAAATTAACAAACACAATTCTGATGTGATTTCAGAAAAAAATGTGCTCCTAGGGGTACAAAGTTGTATTCCCAGAATAGCTGAATGTTAGCAATGCAAATGAATAATAGTAAAGGAAATCTTTTTGTACTATAAACTGTAAAGTCATCTTTGTGTAACTCGGCTTTCTTGGATAGAAATGTGAAAAAAAGAAAACTGTTACACAAAATATCACATCCAAATGAAGTCCTGAAACTCTAAGTATCTTGTCATTGTTCGACTGAGTCTTTATTCGTTATTAACACATAAATGAAATCAGTGGTTTCCTGCTGAAATAAAAGGAATAATGTCATACAAAATCTTGTAATCTCATAACCCATGGAAAAGTGTATATCAGAATATATTTAGAAATGGTAACACAAGCTACAGAGGACAGAAGAGCAAGCAAAGAAAAAATACCAGTAACTGGGTGATTACCGAATACTATAGTATCAGCCTGCTTAGAAATTAGGATTTTCCTGACTTTGCTACTTTTAAATAAATGTTGAATATGATAGCAAATACACAACTCCTTAAAACTCAGAAACAATTATTACCAGAAGTTCTTAAATTAAATTAAAGTACCTAGCACAAGATAAAACTACTTTGAATAGAGGCGCATTTTATTTATTTATTGCAAAAAATTGCCAGTATATTATAACCTAATTACTCTCAATACATGCATGAAATAAATTAATCAATATATGTCTGTAATTCAGCATGAACTCTCATTTCTGTCTCCTGCTGTGTACAGAACAAAGGTTTCTGGCCACTGACAATTGCTGTGACATGACAATTTAAAGTGCATGCCCTGGATTAGCACATGCAATGCCACAGTTACTCCTGGCTAAAACAACGTGATCACCTGCATCCTGTCTGTGCTTGCATCAGCGCATGTCCATGCTTGCTTGCATCAGTGGACCCCAGGAAAATGTGGGCAGCTGTTCCTGGGTCCAACCTGAGAGGAAAAGAATGAATTCCTTACTATCCAGCACCTTATATGTTCATTTTTGTCTCATCTGGCAGTATTCAATTAGCATGTAAAATAATATATAATAGCATTCTGGGATAGGTTAAAGCACAAACAATTTGGACTAAGGACTGGCCTACAGAGGCTTCAAAACACTAAAAAGAAACCACAAACAACAGAGCAGAAGAGTTACAAGACAGTTTCTTAGCAACCCACTTGGCAGCTTCAGCTTCATGGGCACACATTTCAGACCCAATCATGACAATAGCATGCATCTGTAACACTGTTAAAGAGAAAAGCCTTTTAATGTTTACATTTTTCATCCAAAAATCTCAGAAGGATTAACAAAACAAACAAACAAAATGATTAAACAAGTCACAATGTTTTTCTTGATTAATTTTTTAAACTTCTACCCAGGTAGAACCTCAGCTTCCTACCCAGAGCTCACTGCTTTGTAGGCTGAAGCACAGCACATAAAGCAATCAATCCCAGCCTTAAACAGTTTACAGTCGAAGAGATCCTTCAAAGACAGGAGATTATAATTTCCATTTTACAGGCAGGTGAAACAAGGGCACAAAGCTGAAACTACTCATCTATAATTTCATATTAAGCCAGTATCAGTGACAGAAATAAAACTCAGGGAATCTGAGCTATAGTTACCTGCAGAACTGAATAGACTCAATTTTCTTACAAAAAATAAAGCTAAGTAGAAAACTTTCGGTTCATAGAAATTAAGATTGACCTTGAGGCAATACTTCTGACTACATAGCTCATTTCATTAATGACAAAGTATTTATCTTTATTGTTAACATTTACATGTTGTAACAAGCTCTATAAACTGCAAAATACTGTTTTGGAGGTTAAAATGCTCTGCTAGAGGAGGAGGAAGAGACTTCAGTTAACACACAAGGCTGGATATGGACAGAAAGAGCTTCTGTTAAAAAATAATGAAGTCATTTCTATGACATCTTACTCTTGCTGTTTAGGGATGTATATGTTTTAAATATTCTGATAATAAAGGCCTGTAAGACACTCATACCAAAGCTTTCTGTGCAATGCTGTATTAGTTGATAAAACTTAGCCATTTTGTTGTCACTAATCTGAGACGGGCCCTCATAAGTCATAGCACTTTACATAAACTATGAAAAGCACAGTGTGCTTGCTCTGATGTCTAAAAGTGCAATTTAGATGGGGAAGGACAGAGTTGTATGACTTGGTCTCATCAGTCAGGACACAAGGCATCTATCAAGGTAAGCGTATGTACAACATACATTAGAGATTTTTTTTTTTTTTTACCAGAAACTCTAGTCCTGTGAATATACCCCTGTAAAATCAAAGAACTGCTTGGCCTTTTTGGTGTTTTCATCTTGGCTTGGTTCACATGCATTAGTTTCACCCACTAAGAACATAACACTCAACTTTTCTATCAATGAGGAAAGGTACTCAAAATTAAATACAGAGTATAGGTCTGCCTGTAGTGGCTGCTCCAAAAATGGACTGAAATCAGCTTACCAATTAAAAACCTCAAGCATTGTCAGTGGATTCCAAATTGGATAACCATGAGAATAAATAATTCACATAGATGGTTAACCAGTATCAGAAGGAAAAATGTTTTCTTCAAAAGAAAAAAATGTATTTTTCTCACAGAAATACATGACATGCACTATTTCATGGTAGTGCAGAAGTCTTCCAATTGACTTAAAAAATAAATGTAAGCACAGTACTCTGTCAGGATGTTATCAGCAGCTGCCACCTGCTTAATCTCCCTAGCTTTCTTTACTTTTGTAATAGAAAGAACAAACTCTACCCCGAAAGTATGCATGTAACTTCTATCACAAATTTCTAAGCCTCCTTAGAGGCCATTACCGATCTCCACATTTTTCAAACATTTGCCCACACGTAACCTCTGAGGCGATGACTATCATCCCCACTTTACAGAGGAGAAAACTGAAGTGCAGAAAGAGCTCTCATTCCAATAAAAGTCAATGGCAAGTCTCTAATAAATATCATCTGTTCAATTTCAGTGCTAAAATTACATGTCTGTGGTCACACTGGGAGTCTTTTACACACCAGAGAACAGATCTAAGCTGACTCCATGTCCTGGGCCTGACTACAAGCCTTAAAAACTGCAAGAAAGAATCTAATCACTCAATCAAGGAGAACATTCAAGACGTAAAACTATGACTATCAACTTTCACAGCATGCAGAGGACTGAATGACTAAGAAAATCACAGAAAGAAAAGTATATTTCTGTTTCAAGTATTTGGGTTGGGATTTTATTGTGCCAACATTCTTCCTATTACCAGAATAATTACTAAAATCACAAGACCACCATAAGTGATCCCATATGATAGTTTTCTTACTTTATACTCATTTAAAGAGTTAACAATAATTTACATACTTCTTCTAAGAAAGGAAATACTCATTTTCTAAAATTAACACTAGTTTTTTAAAAGAAGCCCAATGTAATGCTAACTGAAGTAAATGGGAAATTTTTCACAAGTTCAAAGGCCACTGGATGAAACTATATGTATCTATTATAAAAATAAGAAGTACTTAACTTCCCTTAGTTCTTTAGATTTTTGACCCTCTGAAACAGGGCTGACAATCCCAGGTTCCTCTGAGACCCCCAAATATTTCTGCCACTTCCCTTCAGCAGCAGGTTACAAGAACTTTCCCACTGTATAAAAGAGAAACCATCTTTCTTAAAAATTCATAGAGAACTTCATTATTCCAGAATAAGAAATACGTAATGGATAACTTAGAGACCTCTGAAGGTACTAAGGTCACTACAAGTCTGAATTTAAGCTCCAAACTCTAAGAGGAAATGGATTAATGGATGAAATATGGCATTCACACAACTTTGCCATTTCTTTAAAAAACAAGCAAATTACTCTTAAACAGTTTAACAAATTAATATCATTAAGGGGAAAAAAAAAATCATACTGGGAGTGACAGAACCCAGGCTAAGAAACAAAACTATGCAAAACTGAAGCAGGAACACTCCTTGGAGACTTGTGCTCGAAGCAGTTAGGGAGCACAAGCCACAAACCACCACGCATACATTTCAGACAAGTGAGTCAGCTCGTCAGCAAAAGGTCCTATCCACCCTATATCCTCTGCACAAGTCTGAATATCTTGAATAGACAGAGCATGTGGGACAATTAAATTAACTAAAGCAGCTTAAATCCCACTGGCTTGCTATAATGCTTGGCTCCTAAATCATTTAAGCATTTTTGAAAATGTTCCTTATTGGCCTAGCACACAACTATTCAGTGAGACAAAACTTCAACTAGGAGAGAAAATTGTGTGTCTGGATGTACTTTCAATTCACTCAACGAGGACATAATTGAGATTTCACAACACGAGTCTGATTACGTTACAAAGAGTAGAAGTATCTGTCAAAGCATAACAAAAGTTGTAAAATAACTTTAAAAAAGGATTACAAAGCAAGCCTAGCAGCCTAATGTACTGAAGTCATCATAACGTGGATTTCAAATCACACTGAGATACTAAAGGATACAAAGCAAGCTTTCTCAGTGCATTAAAAACACCACATCCTATAAACTCTTATTATTTAGTTTGTTTAGATTATAATTTCAGTGGAATGACAAAAAAGCGTAAGTTAGCATTAATGAAACCCTGTGACTGTATTTAAATAACAAACATGGGGACTCCTGGAATTTGGACTTTCTCTCCCCCTGGAGATTTTCCAGAATTTTTCCTATCCACTCCCACAACTGAGGAAGCATGCTTTTGTTTAGGCAGGATCCTTTGGGAATGATGAATTGGAAAACATTACTTCTTGCTAACAACACCCTAACAAATCATCTTGATCTTTAACATGACCTACTGTGAATAAACTCTGTCTGTTTACAATTACTTTCTTTGCCCTGCTAGTTGTGGCAATCAAATAATACACAGTAAGTACTCTAGCATCAGACTTGCAAATGCAGGAAAAGAACTCAGGATCTTCCAGGTTTCCCATGAAGTACATGACAGTTTCATGGTAAATTCAAATCATGGTATGAGATTTCTAAAAGGAGATTTCTGAAATTTCCTAATGCAAACTGTGACATCGCCTTTGCCAGAATATTGATGAGCAGGGATTGCTCAACTAGAGCTCAGCTTCAGGAGGTGTCAGCTCCTACTGCTTTCTTTAGATACATGATTCTTTACTTCAATCTGCATGAATAATGACTGGAAACGCAGCTGCTAAACCAGCTAGTCCATCTGTTACCCCCTGTTAATAAATGTATAATTATGTTCACTCTCACTAAAGAGCTCGTGATTCACCAGAATTGTCTTTTGGGGAGACATCTACTGAAGTATATTATGTGCACGTATAAATGTGGCTGTGGATCCTATCTTTAGTAGCACAGACATATTATTTAGTATCTTCTTGGTATCTCTTCTGCCTGATGATAACATGAACCTGATCCGTCAGGAGCAAGTTTTCAGCTGAGACTGTAAAGAAAGCTTAGTAAGATTTAAAGCTAGGGGGCCATAACAAATCCCAGTGTCAATCCAAGATTTTTGTCAGTGACAAAATCTGACCTTTCAATACCTCTCACTATGATGCTTCGATGCCAGGCAGAGCATGGCTACCACCAGTCTAAAAACACACAAATTAGATACGAGATCACAAATGAAATGGCTGTTTGCCTTACTATAACCAAAGAGATATTTCTCAAACACTGTATTCAGGTACACAGGTTTTAAAGAGTACAAAATGTCAAAAATTTTTCCTCTAGTACAGTTAGGGTCATTGCTAGAGCAACAATCCTGGATTTCTGCTGTCTTGTTTCACAAAAAGAGAGGACTGATTCAGTGTTTCCAACCCTTTGCTTATCCAAAGCTAATGAAACAAAATTTCTTTCCTCTTTTCATTTGGTGAAACAAGTCAATGATTTTCACTGGAGGAAACACTGGATTCCTTTCCTCATATGCCTTGATGTGGAACATCCATATGAATCTCTTTAACATGGAACTGATGATTTGTTGATTCGTTTCTTAAAACATAATTTCATATTTCCAGTCATACAACACTTAAGGCAAATAGAGAGCATCTGACGAGATGCCGCCTGACTGGGGACTATCTGATTCTATAGCAGCAGATTAAAATAACGATGAACCAGAGCAAATAACACGGCCAACTAATCAGATTTGCCAAACTCTGCCAACCTCTGCCACAACCACGTGACAGGAGATACCAATACACCCACAGACTTTTCTTTCTATTCAAGCATCAGGTAAATCACAGATGAACAAAATCCTGAGAGACACGGAAGTTTCAAGCTCCTCTATAAAGGCCAGTGATCAGGAGCTCTGGGGGCAGGTAGCACTGCTTGGCTCCATCATTGCCTAATGTCTGCATAAAGAAATCTTGGCATGTGATCGAGAGACTCCCAGATGCCATTAACGCAGACAGTAAATAACAAAATCAATTCAAAAAATTGTCCCTTGATTGAAGTTAATAGTCATAGAATCATAGAATCATTAAGGTTGGAAAAGACCTCTAAGATCATCAAGTCCAACCGTCAACCCAACACCACCATGCCCACTAAACCATGTCCCTAAGCGCCTCATCTACACGTCTTTTAAATACCTCCAGGGATGGTGACTCCACCACTTCCCTGGGCAGCCTGTTCCAAGGCTCGACCACTCTTTCAATAAAGAAATTTTTCCTAACGTCCAGCCTAAACCTCCCCTGGTGCAACTTGAGGCCATTTCCTCTCGTCCTATCGCTTGTTACTTGGCAGAAGAGACCAACCCCCACTTCGCTACAACCTCCTTTCAGGTAGTTGTAGAGTGTGATGAGGTCTCCCCTCAGCCTCCTCTTCTCCAGATTAAACAGTCCCAGTTCCCTCAGCTGCTCCTCATAAGACTTGTGCTCCAGACCCTTCACCAGCTTCGTCAAAACACATTTTCTGAGTTTTGGGTTTGTTTTTTTTTTGCACAGGATGAAGTTTGTCAAGTGGAGTAACACAAGACTTGCAGCAAGTTAGAGCAATGGGAACAGTTTCTCCTATAACTATCCTTAAAGAAAGCTAGGAAAGCCTTGTTAGTTAAAAACTACTTTTGTCAAAACTGGACTTTCAAAGTGGTTTGAATACACAGGTAATCTGAAATGACAGTGATTTCTTTACAGGAAAAAATAAACTAGATACTTATTTCTGAGATGACGAATGTTTTTTTAAAAAGACATTTAAAGTCTTGGAAAATGGTGGCTTACCTTCCTGAAATTCCCATGTCAAGAAATCTTTTCCACTCAGATGTGCAAATATAATAAGACCTAATTGCAATACTTTAAAAGTATATACATTTTACAGCTTTCTTAATAAATGTTCAAGATCTGTAATAAAAACAAATATTCAGCAATATTATTTCTTCCATTTAGACCCAAAGTAATTTTTAATGGAAAATCTAACTGTGCCAGCCCGAACCTGTGTTCATGTTCTTTCTTCAGTCCATCCTGTTTCTTTTACAACCAGAGGTTTATGGGTCCACGCAAACTGCTATCATTCATTTAAAAAGACCTCCAGTTATTGTTGTGGGGCTGTCTAAATTGCAAATACAAGAAGCATCCTCAATATTTTCTACCCAGCATGGGTGGATAAAACTTGAGAGCATTAGGGTGGGTCGACAGAGGAGCTGCATTTATACAATTTACTGGGATACTGATAAGTGTTGCATTATTTCTACAGGTAATATTGCCCCAGCAGATGCTACCATAGGAAGAGCTAATGTAGATTTAGTCTTTCAGAGATTCCCTTTACAGATATTCTAGACGGTTCTAGACAATTTACAATATTCTCGACAAGTAAAGGGTCGAGTTTTTCATTTTTTCCCATTTGTTCATATATAATCACTATGGAAACAAGCCTGAGAAGTGACACACATAAACCCATTAAAGTTGGCACAAATTACTGGTTACGATTTATATTCTTTGCCTACATAAGAAATATTGATGAACAGATTATTGTAAAACCTGAGAAAAGCATTAAAATGATCGATATTTTTTTCTACAACAGTATGAAAGCAATGGGCATGATCACTGACCATTTCATTGAATCGGTTTGCGCAGTAACATTTTGTTACTGCTTTACTTTGGATCGCACTAACCTTTAAATCAGTCTTGACAGATTTTTTCGTGGACACCGCTATACTACGTACTGCAGCAATGACAGCACCGCGTTTTCAGTAGCGGCCCGAGGACCACCCTGCTCATCTACAAATACTCTCCAAATACGCCTTCATACCCTTTAGAAATTGTCCACCTTTAACACCCCGTGATAAATCTGCATGATTCAGCTAGCTGCTGCCTCAAACCCGGGCGGACGGAGCTCCGCCGCCCGCGC
>NW_009194753.1:5345-6599 GCF_000690835.1 Fulmarus glacialis | reverse complement strand
CCATGGCTCTTCTGGCCCTGGGGAAGGCGTACGTGCCCGTGCGTGCTGCTCTGCCGTGCGTACCCCTGCAGGTCCCAGCCAAGCAGAGCAAAGCAGCCGACACTCCCAGCGGGCGTGAGGGCCCGATCCAGGTTATGAGGCGGTGGAGATGCTGGTAAGCATCCTGAGATGCCTGCAGGAAGGCCCTGAGGGAGGCATGGGGAAATGATCAGGCGAATTGGCCTGCGGGGTTTGCTCTCCAGATGTGCCTTTGCTTAATGTTATTTGAAGGGGGGATCTGGCGCGGCTCTGGCTGCAACCCCCCTGCCTCGCGAGAGCAGGCAAGCGCTGGGCAGCGCTGGCAAGGACATTCATGAAGGGGAGAAATTAAACCCAGGGGCTTTTTAACATTTAAAACCCACAATTTTGCTGTTCTGTTTAGTTTCATGCAGTGTCTAACTGGGACGTGAAGGCAATATAACTTGACTTTGACAGCTGACCGTCCTAGTGTGGATTTCAGTGTTTCATTAGCAAGCGTGTTCACAACTGACTGCCTGCAAGCAATCCGAGTCTAGGGAATACGGAGGAATATCACAACGATGCCTGAATCACGAAGGATCTCACAATGTGTCTGCACCAGCAGGAGCTCCAACGCGGGATCCCAGCGGAGCTCAGCGGGGTGCACCCCTCCGGCGGGTGGGCATGCCAGCCTGGTGCGAGGGGAGGAGACCCACGCGGTTCTTCTGAGAGCTGTAACGTTCTGGTGGGGACGGACCCCCCCGTCCCCGAGGTAAGAGCCATCCCCGGTTTGAATACACGAGTACGTTTCTCGGGAGGGAAGTCATCTCCTTTGCAAGGTCATTTCTCTACCCAAGCCCGGTAACTGCAGCACTGGGGGTTTGGCGAGTTGTTGGGGCAAAACCAGTCTGCTATCACCTTCAGGAAGCAAAGGCAAAAAGCTGTGCATGTCCTGCTTCGTTATCTTCTTGCTTGGCTTACTGGGCGCCTGGAGGTCTGGTTTCCCCCAGTCGCGGTTTTATGCGTAGCTATCTTTCTCCAATTTACTTTTTAAATAATTAGGTTATTAATATCTTTTCAGAACTCTGTAATTTTCTGAAATTCATAGCAGAAGGTGGAAAACACTGGGTTTCAAACAGCTTGACCCCTGCTAATGACTGAAAATCATATCCCATATTTTGATTTGGGAAGAATCTTTGCACTATCCAAATTTTAGCACCTTTTGGAGATAAATGAGAAACTCGATGAAGAGGCAGC
>NW_009194753.1:2244-5248 GCF_000690835.1 Fulmarus glacialis | reverse complement strand
TCTCCTCCACCCTTGTAGGTCTGGAGGAGAGGCAGGAGCACTTGCACAACAACTATGTCTTCAAAGAAATGCCCTGGGAAGAAGAGAGATCCTCTCATATCACCACTCTGAAAGCAGAATTACGTTTTGTTAGATGGCTTATGAAAGGGGATGTGAAGGCTAAAAACCAAGTCCCCCCCCCCCATCTTGATTAATAGCTGAACAAAGTTCGTACGAATTGCCTGCCTTGCAGAATGGAGGAGATTTGCCGTTTGGGACATATCCCACCAATTACGGCCAATTCAGACAATCGTTCAGCATGCGCTGCTGTAGTTACTCCATCTAAAAATCCACCAGGCTCTCTATCACTTTGCTGACAGTTCGCTTATTGACCACGCCACTCATGTACTTTTTGGTTCAGAATAGCTCCATCTCTCTATACCTTAACTTAATGACTTTTCAAAGCCTATCCATCAAGACTTGGCTCCCTCTTTGGGGCTTTAAATACATCCTCAGCATTTTGCAGAAACAGCGTTCTGGGTGACAATGATGCAAGCCCTGGGAGCTAGCTGAGCAAGCCCTAATGGCGGTGCCGTGGTAGGCAATACTTGCAAAGGTAACACCTCTTTCAACCTTTGTACAAATGTTTTTTGGGGTGGTTTTTTGATCAATATTTAAAGTATATGATACTGCCTATATTTCCCAAGTCTTAGTCTCTTAAAATGGAAAAGAAAAAAAAAAAAATCTTTAATTCCTCAGACCCTTCAGGAGCCCTGTCCTCCTCCACTGAGGGTGCAGCACTTTCAAGCTTCCTTGGGGCTGTTCATTTATTTGCAAAAGATCAAAAGGTTAGGCAATTTCAGCTCGGTGAAGCTTCAAGTGAATTATATCATGCATAAAAATTTGCTATTTTCAAGCTAACAAACTTCTCCTATGAGGATATTTTGCTCACTTGAGCAGAAAACAGGCTGTGTTAGCAGCTTTTCTGAGCAATGTTCTCTGATAGCAGATCGACATGTGGTCCTCCATGCACCCCCCGGACGTAGCACCAGCTTCCCACTCTGATGCTGCCCGGCGAGGCCATCCGCGGATTTGCTCCCCATTTATTCAGCAGCTGCTGGCATCACAGGTAGAGGAATGAGCACGTATACAGGGGCTGAGAGATGTGCACGATAACTGCCTTTCTTTAAGATGCGTTGTGCACACAAACAAAGTTTTGAGTATCTGCTTAAGTCCCCCAAACCTTCAAAAAAGGCAGATTCCCCGACGGCCGCGCGTGCCAGCGCCAGGACATGTGGAGTCTGACTCCCTCCTCTCCCCCTCCTGACGGCCTTGCCAGGAAAGGCTCTGCCGCTGAAACGCACGGGGCCTGAGCACACCTTAATGTGAAAAATGCATCCTCAATATTCTTATTTGCTGCTTGGCACTTCCCAAGGGGAAAAAAAAAAAAAAAAAAAAAATTATAGAAGCTTTCTTGCCTGTAAAGATTTTGAATATGTGAATATGAATTTTGGATTTTAAGCAGATCAGGCAATTTAAAATTAGTTGCACCTATAACATTCAGATTGTGAGGAAGTTTATAACCTTCCTCAGGCAGGACTGTAGTGTTGCATCATCCGTTACTAAACAGCAAGGAATTGCTCTAGTTTTGGACAGGCTGTGGTCCTCCATGGCTCTGAGCCGGCGACTTTTGCCAGATGAGCGGAGGGACAGCCCAGCTCGGCACGAGGCTCTGGCAGAGACTTGTTCAACACCAGGTAAGACTCTGCCCTTAGCAAAGGAATATGACAATTTGAAAAAGCAGTCTATTTTGTAGTGTGGTGAGTAACAGCTGAGAGTGCCCATTAATGGCAAGCGTGGCCCCCGTCGCTGACACCCCTTTCCCAGCAGAGGGGCACCCACCCACCCGCTCACCCACCCGCCCGCTCACCCACCCGCCTCGCACAGCCCAGCCCGCCGCAGCGGCTGGGAAAACGAGCTGATAACAGAGCGTGAAGCTATTTTCCGTGTGACCTCTGGATCTTTGCTCAAGGACTTACCGCCGTGATTTGTACACCACCAGGAAGCACCGCGGTGACACGGGAGATAATAGGGGACGTAGAAGAGAGAGGCATGATGAAGCAAAAGTCGTCTATTAGAGTATACAAAGATTAATCGCAAATAATACTTTGCAGCTCTTACGAGTGTGTTGTGAATGTCGAAACCGGAATCTTTCTGCAAGGGTGGATTCATGAAAACAAAGCTCTTGAAAAGCAGCAAACAAGCAAATCTCCCAGCTCGGGGCAGCTCCATGTCACTTGTCACCCCGTTCATGGGGAACAAGAGGGAAGGAAAACACAGCACGAGCATTAAACACTGCTGTGCATTTAAAAGAACAAGAAGCTACCAGCTGAATAAAGTAGGACTTCGCAAGAACGTTTTCCAGTAAGTGGTCAGTTATGCTTTGCATGGCTTAATTCTGATCAGACCTTTGGTGTAATGAGGGGTGAAACCTGCAGCCTTTTTGCTATTAGCTTTAAGGAAGACAGATCTGTACCTCAGGCTCGGATTTGCACCGAGCTGCACGGCGGTGTCTGGGCAGAGAGGTGCTGTCTGGGGTTCCTCCTGCCGCCGCTCTGGGGCTGCCCGGCGCGGTGCACGGGGTGCCACGGGCACGTCCCGCTTCTGCGCGTCAGCTGTCTGCCAGAGCAGCCGAGCTCCCCCGAGGGCTGAGCGGTGGGTTGTCGCTGGCTTTGTTCTGGGGGGGTTATAGGTGCTTTCCTATAGGTGTTTCCTCTGCTACGGTGGAGTGAGATCTGCGGGGACAGAGGGAGGAGGGATGTTCCAACAGCCTGAGACTTTCCAATAGCAGTTTTGCAATTGTGCTGGTTTTGGCTGGGGTAGAGTTAATTTTCTTCATTATAGCTAGTATGGGGCTATGTTTTGGATTTGTGCGGAAAACACACGGATGTTTTCGTTACTGCTGAGCAGTGCTCACACAGAGTCAAGGCCTCTTCTGCTCCTCACCCCACCCCACCAGCGAGCA
>NW_009194753.1:0-1905 GCF_000690835.1 Fulmarus glacialis | reverse complement strand
CTCTCCCACATTCCACGGGGGGGGGAGTGAGTGAGCGGCTGAGTGGGGCTTGGTTGCCAGCTGGGGTTAAACCAGCAATGGAGGCAAATCAATAGGTGGGGCATGTGAGATACAACCAAAACTGGAGGGGCTGTGGGATATACCATGGTTACTGGCCGGCCGAACCGTGGTGTGAATGGAAGGAGCAGCGCTACCCTGCACTGGCTTCACAGGAACCCAGGGGAGAGGGCAGAGACTTGTTGGTGATGGTGCAATACATTTCTTTATTTTTATGAATAAGAGATGACTAATGCTAGACGAATCTCAAACTATTTGGAGCTTCAGCTAACCGTCACAGAGCAGGGATGCTTATTCATGCCTGTATGACTCGCCCTGCCCGGCACAGCAATAGGACTTCAGAGAGTGATAGTGCTCCCCGGCTTCCCCAGAGCAGCGTGCAGGACAGGGTGACGTGCAGAGGCTTGCAGCAGACCTGCAGCAACGTCAGCACGTTGGACCATTCGTCCTGCGATCGTGTTCCCAGCAGCAGCTTTCGGCTCCCGGGCTGCGAGGTGCTGGGCAAACATCGACCTGGCGTCTGCATGACATGGGCCTCCTCAGCAGCTTAAAAATGCAACGAGTGAGCATAGAGGACACCAGCAATGAGAAGGGAACCCGGCTAGGAGAACGGGTGATGCCTTCTGGGGCTCTAACAAAGACACCCATTTTATCTGCTGATGTGCAAGTTCAGCTCTATTGAGTTTTCTCCATTTCTTTAACACTGTTGTTTAAGTATGGCATTGCAACAAAACTACATGCTACAGTAAGATAACACACACAATTTTCTTAGTGAATAGCAGTATTATCTCATTTGATTAAACCCAAGTAGATAGCACAATCTATGTACGTATGTATGTATTTAGGCAAGGCCTATGAATTTTAAGTCCTATCACTTCCAGAATCACATATCCAATTATTGCAAAACTGTAAATCCTTGGGAACTGGCATCTAGCCAACTCTAATGAAAAATACGTGTGGAAAATATTGTAAAAATGGAAGTCCTATGCTTGTAGCATCACTCCCAGCACTGGAAGAGCTACATACATCCTCTCTCTCAGGTATGCCTTTTGAACTTTGGCTGCCTTAATTAAATGGCACCTAAGTATGGACTTTGCATCCCAACAAAGCAGGACTTCGCTCTAGCAAACGCTCACTTTGTAACCCTTACGCCAGGGACAGTAGTTCTTTAAATGCCTGTTCCTTCTGCCCGTGGCGAGGTGGAAGGCTTTCCTCTTTGTTGCTAATTAAAGGAATTTTTTTAAGATGACCATTACACGCATGGAAGCAAAACGAGTCAGTGCAACAAACGATGTTGAAGGTCGCACTAAATGACCCGGGGATGCCCAGCGTATAAGCGCCGTGCAGCAGGTCATTGGGATGTTTCCCCAGGAGCCGTGCTGAGGGGCACATCTTGGCCGGGGAGGATTTGGCAGCTCCGGCAGCGAGCAGAGAGCTGGGACCGGCCCGGCGTGCCGCGGGTCAACCAGCCTCCAGGAGAGGAGTGAGATGACACGGACACCTTAAAAAGGGCCCTACAGCGGGAGCAACGCATTTCCGAGCGAGAGCTGCACCGCGTGCTGTTAATGGGTGAATGTCACTGGAGAGAAAATCGCTCTTGACAGCAGCTGGGAGAGGTGGGAGCCCAGGAGAGCCGCCATCGGGGACACGCGCTGGTGGCCGAGGGAAACCATCAAACGCTCTTTTCACCATCTCTTCATTAAGGGCTGAAGAAGTTAGAGATTAAAGCGTCTAAATGAAGACACCTGCATGTACCTCGCAAGGAGGATGGCCTCAGCGAAGCCGAGAGCGAGCTGAAACCCTCCCGGAGCGGCAACGCTGCGTCCTGGCAGCCCCAAGAAGTCGGGG
>NW_009194752.1:687-10369 GCF_000690835.1 Fulmarus glacialis | reverse complement strand
TAATGATTCTATGATTCTATGATTCTGGAAGATCCTTTCTGTGTTGGCATATTTTGGTTGGTAACAGAAGAAGGAGCTACATAACATGTAGAAAGCATAAATCATTTGAAATCAGCATCTTTAATTCACAGTTACACAATGCTGATGTTGCATCTGGGAAACAATTCAGTCATTTGGATGGGCTATTCCAACATTCACAACTGCCTCAGCGAGCTAGAAAATGCCCTCAACATTCTCTCCTTTAAGGCTTGTTTGACTTGATTGTTCCTGAGTGAGTAGATGTATGGGTTAAGCATCTGAGTCACCACAGAGAAGAAGAAAGAAAGAACTTTGTCAGAGTCCTGCCCACCTCGCTGTGCTGGGCGGATATACCTGTAAATACATGTGCTGTAAAATATCATCACCACCATGAGGTGAGCTGAGCAAGTGGAAAATGCCTTCTTCCTACCTGTTGAAGATGGTATATTCAAGATGGTGATAATAATGCAGCCATAAGACACAGCAGTTACTATTAAGGTACCAGGTATGATGATAATTAGTATGATAAGCATCAGTCCTTCGATGAACCCTGTGTCTGTGCAGGACAGTTGCAACAACAGGGAAGTATCACAGTAAAAGTGGTTCATGACATTGGGACCACAAAATGGCAACTGGACAATCATAATGGTGGGAGGAAACATCAAGAGAAAACTCACTGCCCAGCAAGCCAGGACCAGCTGGAGGCAAAATCTGTTGTTCATAATTGTTGTGTAATGCAAAGGGCGGCAAATGGCAACATACCGATCAAAGGACATTGTTGCCACATGGAAAAATGTGCAGGTACCCAGGTAAAAGAAAAGCAGCATCTGAAGGAAACAACCAGGCAGGGAAATCACCTTTCTCTCTGTCAGAAGGCTGTAGAGGGTGCTGGGAATGAATGTGGAGGTGAAAGTGATTTCCAAAAGGGCAAAATTTCTGAGGAAGTAGTACATTGGGGTCTGAAGGAAATGATTCACAAGAGTGATGCTGATGACAGTAATGTTTCCAAGCAGGATCAAGAAGTAGGCAATCACAAGAAACAGAAAGAGGATGATCTCCAAGTGGCGGCTATTGGTCAGCCCCAAGAGGACAAATTCCACCACTGTTGTGTGGTTCATTGAGGCTTCATTGCTAGCAGAAAAAGAAAAAAAAAGGCCCATTTTGAGAACTAGTGGAAAACAACAGAGCCCAAGACAGTTTGGCTTTGCTAACATTAAAGGACAATACCAGTAATGAACCCCTTGTAAAAGGCTGGAGCAGCCACAGTAACCACATATTAACAGTCTTGTTCACATAAATGGAGTTCCAAGCTCCATTTGTAACACTGAGTCTTCACTTCAGTTAAAATGATACATACAGTTCCCTCTTAGTACAGTTGAGAGAGGTGCACACGCAGAAACTGCTATAGACCCTAGGACAAATGAATCTCTGAATGGTCTGACAACATTCACCCTCCATCAAATATAAAAAAAAGCCAAATGCACACAGTGAGTACTTTGAGTAAGTGCCCAAAGACCTAGTTGAAATGAATTCAAAAGCAGTACTGCAGAAGAATGCAATCACACTGTAGACTAACACTGAAGCAGATTAGACTAGTTGATGGATACATTAGTATTGTAAAAAAGAAACTTACTGCAGTTAAAATGAGATAAAAAGAAAAAGACAGAGAGATGGAGAGACTCTACAGAGAAAAGGCCAAATAAAAAGATAGGCAATGCTACAAAGAGAAGGATGGTTACCACTGACAGAAGGCAAAATGCACAGAGAAATGGATGGATGCTACTCCAAGCAAGAGCATAAGAGGGGGAAGGGGAAAAAGTATGGGAAAATTTTCTGCTTACTTTTCATTTACCCTCAGCTCTACAGCTCCAGTGGATCAACTCTGATACTGACAGTCATTCTTTCATCTTCAGAGCACCTGTCTCCAAGTATCCCTTCACCTTACAACATCCTACCCCAAACTCAGACATGTACATTGTCCAGTGCACTGTGTCTACTGCATTACCGTACTATACTACCACAACAGTCATCACTGTGGTTGCCATTACCTTGTGGAAATGAAGTGGAACCTGAAAACTCTGGCTGAAGCCCTTCAATCACATTCTTTTCTTGCAGGCTTGCAAGGTCTCATTACGGGTTTTCAACTGCATTCTCCCTCCTTTTTCTCCCAGACTCCAGCCCTCCTTGCCCTACAAAGAGATATACGTCTCGTTTTGCACTCAGAGCTCCCAGGTTTTTATCTATTGTGTCTGGATCTTTGAATCTGGTTTTAGACTCATTTCAGACTCATTTCAGATATTTCTGAATGATTGAAATAAACACTAACACAGTAAGTTTCCAGGGAAAGCAAGCACATCTTAGATAGCTCATAGCCCATACCAAACATGCCAATCAATTTTCCTTTTTCAAATGCTCCTTACAAAATGCTCAGCAAAAGGGTAGATATGAGCTAAGATGCTACAACCCTTCTTATCACTCTATTCCCATCAAATCTTTCCCCTTTAGTGCCCTTTTTCCAGCAAAACACAGGGTTTTATTAGCATCATCTCATGGTTGTTTCTCAAAAAACACCAAAACAAAACAACTCCCCTCTCACAAAACATATAAAATATAGAACACATTTTTTAATACCACAGATGGACAGATATTATCTGGAAGCTGAGGGTGGTCCCTTAAAACAAGAAACTCCCTCAGTAACAACTAAAAGCTTTTACTTTAGTTTGAAGACTGAATTCAGTTTTCCAGGCCATTGTCCCTTTAATCTTTCCCTGTCTCCAAAAAATCACACCCAAACTCTAAGAAATGGTCCAAATAATTACCAGTATATCCACAACAATCCAGGATCCTTCATAAAGGATTCTGCGTCTGGTGTTTCTCCTTCATTTAGTTTGACATTTGATTTTTGGCAAATAAATTTCCTCTCTTTTCAGCTCCTTTATATAATAGTGGTAGCATATTACATTCTTGTACTTCCTCACTGAGTCAAACCTCAGGGACCAATTAGCTATACAAATCTGCCAAACATCTTCTGGGAGAACATTTGTGAAAATTTGAAGAACGCAAGAATATAATCAAACCTTAGAGAAAATGAGATTGGAAAGGACCTCTGGAGGTCCAATCCCTTGCTAAAAGCAAGGCTAACTTCAAAGCTGGACAAGGTTGCTCATGACCTTCTCTAGGTAAGCGTGGATATCTCCAAGCATGGGGTTCCCACAACTTCCCTGGGCTCTGCCTCGTGCTTCACCGTTTTCATTGTGAAGAGTTATCTCCCTGTGTCCAGTGGAGATTTACTTGTTTAAGCCACGACCCACACCTCTTGTTCTTTCACTGTGCACTTCTGAGAGGTCTGGCTCTGACTTCTCTATAAATCCCCTTCAGACAGTGAACAGTCCAGCTAGATCCCTCCTCTAAACTTTGTCTACTCCCTCTGCTTCTCTTCACGTGCCCCAGTTCTCTGATCAACTTGCTCGTCCTCCATTGGACTCACACCATTTTGATAACATCTTTGGTTTTTTTTTTTATTGGGCGGGGGCAGCTATACTGTACCCGGTTCTCCAGATGCAGTCTCACAAGTGTCGAGCAACAAGAAATTATCACCTATCCTGAACAGCTGGCTACACTCTTGCGAACGTAGCCCGGTATTCAGTGAACCTTCACTGTCACAGAGGCACACTGCTGATGTGTTCAGCATGTCATCCACCAGAAGCCCACAGGTCTGTCTGCAGAGTTGCTCCACAGCCAGCCTACACCTATGGATAGGGTTATCCCATCCCCCATGCAGGACAATTGAAGGGAGCCCACTCCACCTCACTCCACCTCACATGAACTAAGGAGCAGCTAGCTCCCTAGCTACTGTGGTTACCACCAGGACCTAAGTTCAAAGCACCAACATCAGACAGGAACTAGAGTAATAAACCACCCTTCAGCACCATCTTTGTCTATTCACTATTAGGAGTAAAGTGACTAACATGGATTCCTAAAGCAGAGATCTAAAGCTAGTGGAGGAAATATACCCTTGTAAGAACTTGTAAGCCAAGTCAGGTTCTAAGTGGGTGAGAAGGAGTATCCCAGATCCTTACTTAAATTAGGACTCACTCATCTCAATCAGCCCATTTTGTAACTGGAGAAAAGGAAAGGACAAACAGACATTACTGCAAATGTCAGTTCTGCAGGAATCAAAACTCTACTTTGATTGTTAATACCTTCCCTCTTCCTGAGGGAAGCAATTCACAGGTTGGGTTGAAATCCTTCACCACGCACCAAGAAGAAATAAACAAAATTACCATTTAACATTTAGTACAGGAGGAAAGAGGGGGACTCAAACTATAGTCCATCTGTTTATTGGTAACATGTTTTTGTCTACTTTGATGATGTTCCTGGAGCTAGTAATAAATCAACAGCATAGGACGTTTGGTAATGAGGAAGTTCTGATGTAAGAGTGGGAACCATCCAAGATGATACTGTGATATGTCTTTCCAGCAGGTTCAGGTATTATTCTGCCACTTGTTAATCCATGGTCTGTACCAGGGCTCATCACACTCAGCTCGTTTGCACTGTCCTGTACACTCTGTTACTCAACTCTTGATCAAGGTAAGGTTGTGCTATTCCCACTCTATTCCACCCCTTGGACTTACCGTCGTCCGGCAAATACATGCAATATATAGATGCAATTATACTTTCACTTGCATTATACATCATCAGTGGGCAAATAGCTTAAGTTTCCACAGGTGTATACACTCAACACACAAAAATTATGATAAAAACTAGTATGGTGCAAGCTAATCAATGGCCATCGGGTCCTAGTAATCGTAACCTTTATGAAAGCAGCTTTCTTTATTCACATTGTACTAACTGTAAATTAGTTTTCTGTTTCTTCTATGCAGACACCAGCTGGGGAGTTTCAATATGTAACTCAAACTTTATAGGTATATGACACTTCTTGCAGTTACATCTGCTGCTGGTGTTGTGGCTCACTGGGAGTGCAGTAGTCATATCACAGATGCTCAGCATCCATCAGCCTAAGGCATACTGGAACTATGAAGCCTGGGAGGGCCATGCTGTTGTGACAATTGCGCTTACCTCTTGCTTTTGGGGGCTAGTAACAGCTTGGCACCAACACAGATCCTTTCCACCTCACGTCCTCCATTTCTACAGTGTCTGCATACCAGTGTTCCCCCCATATCTCTATTACCAGGGGGTTTATAGACAAATGTCAGCACAAGTTGTCAATCCAGCCAGTCCCCAGAGATATCATGGTATGCCTTTCTAGCAGTTTTAGGTACTGTTCTCCTGTCACTTGTTGATTGGTGGCCTCTGCAAAGGCTCATCACACGCAGTTCTTATTTACATTGTCCTGCTGATCATTTCTCATTACACTCAGCTATTCAACTTGTGATCAAGGCAAGGGGGTGACACTCATGTGACATACACCCAACTACACTCTCGGTGAGGTGACTGCCACCCCACAGCAGAATTCTAAAACAAGACAGACTACCACCACAGTCAAGTGACTGTTATTGTTGCCTGCAAATGGAGACCTTTATGAGTTGTGCACATTTCCTCACGCTCCCAGCATGGAGGACAAGAAAAGTTACAGTGACAAAAATGCAGTAAAGGAAACACATCGATATTAGCAGGACAAAGAGGTCTAAGGCTAGCGTAACTCCAAGAGAAAACGCACTTAAGAAAAAAACCAGAATGACCCTACAGCTGACCCTGACAATGACCCTACCTTACAGCAGAGAGATGGGAGCAATTATACATTTAACTGTAAACCATGGCGCTTTCACGTGCTGTCTCTACAATCCAAATTTCCCCCAGAGTTTAGCACAACACTGAACAGTGTCTCTACAAGATCTGCAACTTCTACTTTGCTTGGTGTCACAGAATAACCATGATGCAATTGAGATCAGGTCAGGTCAGAAGCAGGTTATTGCTACTATACGGGAGAGCAGAGAGCAGCAGTGACAGACTCTGCTGATGTGAACTCTGCCCAAATGGGTCAGTTACAGCATTTATACACCTTTGGGTTATACGACTCATTCTTCACCAAGATGTGTCAGAGAAGCAGGACATGGTAAATCACAACAGAGAATGGATTACTTCAGATAAGGAGTGTCTAGACAGTCCATCCTTTTACAAAAAATTAATTTCTTCAACAGTTGCGTCATGCTGACTCAGTGAGGCTATCAAGTCACGCTGCAGACATCTCCTAACTAGAGAAGTCTGCAAAACTCTGCCTATGAGGTGTTAGCTATTTTACCTCTACATTGGGGAAAGGATCAGCACAAGCAAAAAGCTTCAGATGTTTTCAAGTTAGCATGGCTGGAGCAGAAGAGATGGATTTTGGATAGACAGGGTTAGCAAAAGCCTAAGAACTTTCATTTGTCAATCCAAAAAGAAATCTCATGCAACAAATAATCCTTGAGCATTCATTCCAGGTTTTTAGGTGGAACAATGGCTATTGCTTTCTTCTCAAAGGCCTTGTGAACAACAGCATCAGTTGTGTGGTTTGGGTTTTTTTTTTCAGCTGCTAAATTGGTTGACTCAGTCATGAGGAATTAAAAGTATATTAGATACTAAATCTCAAGTGTGCAGGATAAATATTGGTTCTAGACAGAGGAGAACAATGCAGGACAGAGGCAAAGACCAAGGAGATGCTTCAGGGGAGCAAAAGGAAGTGGTGCTGCAGGAAAATGGGCAGAGAATCTCTGTGGGAGTTGTGAGAGTGTTAGAAGTGTAGAAAATGGGAGTACCTGACTACAGGGTCCTGTAGGGTATTTTTAAAATCATCATTTGTAGAATCATTAGATGATCACAAATCACAGAGTAATATAGTTTGAAAGAGACCTCTGGAGATCTCTGATTCAACTCCCACTCAAAGCAGGCCCAAACTGGAGCAGCTGCTCAAGGCCTTGTCCAGTTCAGCTCTGAAAATCTACAAGATATTCAAGACTTTCAGGGTCCCTGTTCCAGTATTTAAGTACATAGTGAAAAATCTTTTCTGAATATCTAACTGAAATTTCTCGTGTTGTGTCCATTGGTTCTCATCCTATCTCTGTGCACCTGCAAGAATCTAGCTCTGCCTTTTATATACCCCACCAAAAGGTAGCTGAATGTCACATTAAGATCCCACCTGAGCCTTCTCTTCTTGAGATAGAACAAACCCAGTTGTCTCAGCATCATGTCTTGTGCTCCAGCCTCCACCTCTTCTGGACTTGCTCCAGTATACCAAAGTCTACCATGTTCTGGGGAGTCCCAAACTAGACCCAGTACTGCAGAAGGGATTTTGCAAGTGCTGAACAGAGGTGAAGAATCACCTTTCTTGACCTATGCTCTTTTTAAAATGGCCTAGAATATGCTTTCTTTACTGACTCATGTTCACTTGTTCACAGGACCTCCAGGTCTCTTTCTGCAAAGCTGCTTTCCAGCCAATCAGCCCCAAGACTCTTCTGTTCCATGACGTTATGCCACATCAGGATCAGGACTTTGCTCTAAACTTCATTGAACTTAGTGCTGTTTCTTTTATGTCAAGACTTGGGTTGTCAAGGTCAGTTTCAATAGTAGCCTCGCCCTCCAGTATATCGATTGCTCCTTCCAACTTGGTATCGTCCACGACGTAGCTGAGAGTGAACTCTGTCCCACCATCCAGGTTGTTAATAAACATAGTATTGATCCCTGAAGGATTCTACTAATAACCATTTGCCAGATAGACTTTGCATTATTGATCATCACCTTTTGAACTTGGAGGTCCACCACTTTATAATTCACCTCTCCATTCTGCAGCTCACCAGTATTTTATGTGCACCCTAGCTCTGGGATAGCAATTGTTATCTCCCCCCCAAAACATTGTTCTTCAGGGCCATGGAGAGAATACCAAATGCAGGCATTCTCTGATGAAAGGAGATGACTTCCAGCCAGTCTTTCTTCACACATCCGGATGGCAGGCTCCCACGGGTCCCAGCAATCCTGAGCACCACCAAAATTGTTGGGAGTGCCACAGGATTGCAGCCACCATCTCCACCCAGGACATGGTGTCACAGAGCTGTCTGGGCTTGGTAAGCTGAAGAGGAAACCCTACAGTTTCTGATGCTTCTCTGTAGGTGTGAATATGCAGAGGACCTCCACAAGAGCAGCAGTTCTAGCATTTGAGGGAAGAAGAAAGGGACATGGCTATGGAACTCATTCCCACACAGGCCTTTGCTCCTTGCTGGACAAGAGAGGGGACATAGGCAAATTATTATTCCCAGAGATGCCACAAAAATGGGAAACTGACCAAGGGAAAAAGGTCCCAGTCCCCTTATGGGCACTGCAGAGAAACCCTGGGGGAATATGCATGCTCAGGTCCCAATTTCCTCCATGACCAATGAGACTTTAACACACCAGGAATCCAAAGGCTGTAGAAGAAAGACAGGTGAACCCCCAGACCTTGTCCTAGCAAAATCATGCTGTTAATCCCATCTCCTACCCACAGAAACTGAGCTCTGAAATGTAGAAGGTCTCTTCTACAGGACAAGGCTCCTTCAGGAGGCACTGGAGGCATGATCAGAGGATGGGGCACCTGTAAACATCCCAGCTCAGCCCTACCACTTACAGACATGGACTTCAAAGGGGAAACAGTCTGCACAAGTTGAAACCAAAGAAGGGAATGTGTACACACTTTCCCTGTCCAACCCCTGGATGGGTGCATTCCCTACCTGTTGTGGTTTAACCCCAGCCAGCAAATAAACCCCACACAGCCACACGCTCACCCCCCCCGGTGGGATGGGGGAGAGAATCAGGAGGGCACAAGTAGGAAAACTCGTGGGTTGAGATAAAAACAGTTCAATAATTGAAATAAAATGAAATAGAACAGTAATAATAACAATGAGAACAACAACAATAGCAGAATATACAAAGCAGGCAATGCACAATGCAACTGCTCACCGACCACCGGCTGCATGTCCCAAACGGGGGGCGAGCCCCCCCACACCCCAGTTTTTATACTGAGCATAATGTCACATGGTACAGAATACCCCATTGGCCAGCTGGGTCAACCACCCTGGCTGTGCTCCCCCCACACAGCTTCCCCTACACGTGGCAGGGCATGGGAGGCCAAAGAGAAAAATCAAAACTCCCCGGTGCAAGCACCACCCAGCAACCAAAGCATCAATGGGCCATAAACGCTCCTCTCATACCAAACGCGAAACACAGCACATCCCCCAAGCTACTGGGAAGAAAGTTAACTCTGTCCCAGCCAGAACCAGGACACTATCACATAAACACAAGCATTGTTTCTTGGGGGTATTTCTACCCCTATCCCAAGAACAGATAAGGGGAAGACATTCACGGGGACCAAGCACACGAGTTAGAAGGGATATGGGCAACGAAGCTGGTGAAGGGCCTGGGGCACAAGTCTTATGAGGCGCGGCTGATGGAACTGGGACTGTTTAGTCTGGAGAAGAGGAGGCTGAGGGGAGACCTCATCGCGCTCTACAACTACCTGAAAGGAGGTTGTAGCGAGGTGGGGGTTGGTCTCTTCTGCCAAGTAACTAGCGATAGGATGAGAGGAAATGGCCTCAAGTTGCGCCAAGGGAGGTTTAGACTGGACATTAGGAAAAATTTATTTACTGAAAGAGTGGTCAGGCCTTGGAACAGGCTGCCCAGGGAAGTGGTGGAGTCACCA
>NW_009194752.1:0-536 GCF_000690835.1 Fulmarus glacialis | reverse complement strand
TGACGGTTGGACTCGATGATCTTAGAGGTCTTTTCCAACCCTAATGATTCTGATTCAATGATTCTATGATTCTAAGGTCTCCAAAGATTCAGGCTACAGGATTGATGCCACGGTATAGTTCAAGTGACACACAAACATCACTCTGTCAGAGGGCAGGGGGTAGGAAATGGCGCCACCTTCCTTCCCGAGCCTGTTTGGGAGTATTGGCTGTCCACATTGAGAGCTTCCCTGGTTTGGGAGTGACAGGAAGGCTAGAATGATTTAAACAGAAGGAAGATTTGGGTAGAAAAGCTCTGCTTCTGGTCTCTGTTTTTTCCCAAAAAAAAAACCCTAAAGGAAGCGGAGTCATTCTGCTCTCATTTCACGCTCACCATCATGAGTGTTTTTAATCAAAAGCAAGGAAAACAACCGTTTGCCTTTCCCCAGCTCTGAGAAGGGGGCCACAAAAGCCAGGCTGCCACCACCCTCCTGGGAGAACCCGGATAGCCCTCCCGTAACACGGTCCGCAAACACTCGGGCACACGCTCGCACCCCGA
>NW_009194751.1:0-727 GCF_000690835.1 Fulmarus glacialis | reverse complement strand
AAGGAACCTGAAGGTGCACAAGTTCATGGTACCTGCTGAGATGCATCTGCAAGTCCTGAAGCAACTGGCGGATGAAGTTGCTAAGCTACTACACCTCCTATTATGAAGTTGCTAGGCCACCATACATCATATTTGAGAAGTCATGGCAGTCTGGTGAAGTTCCCACTGACTGGAAAAGGGGAAACAAAACCCCCATTTTTAAAAACGGAAAAAAGGAAGATCTGGGGAACTACAGGCCAGTCAGTCTCACCTCTGTGCCCGGCAAGGTCATGGAGCAGATCCTTTTGGAAACTATGCTAAGGCACGTGGAAAATAAGGAGGTCACAGGTAACAGCCAACATGGCTTCACTAAGGGCAAATCATGCCTGACAGATTTGGTGGCCTTCGATGACGGCGTTACAGCTTTGGTGCATAAGGGAAGAGCAACTGACGTAATCTACTTGGATTTGTGCAAAGCATTTGACACTGTCCCCCACGCCATCCTTCTTTCTTCTCGAAATTGGAGAGACAGGGATTTGGCGGGTGAACTACTCGGTGGACAAGGAATTGGATGGATGGTCGCACTCAAAATGTTGCGGTCAACGGCTCTATGTCCAAGTGGAGACCAGTGACGAGTGGTGTTCCTCAGGGGTCGGTATTGGGACCAGCACTGTTTAACATCTTTGTTGGTGACATGGAAAGTGGGATTGAAGGCACTGTCAGCAAGTTTGCCAATGACACCAAGCTG
>NW_009194750.1:9815-15478 GCF_000690835.1 Fulmarus glacialis | reverse complement strand
CTGGGTGCAACGGAGGGGGAACCCTCCAGGATTTCTGTTCTCACTTTGTATTTTTGAGCGAGGGAGCTCCACGTGCTCCTGCTGCTGCTGCCACGAGGAGCCAGACACCCTCTCTGTCCTGAGGCGCTTTAGCATCTCATCCGAACATCCCATACTTCCACTTCTCCTGGCGGTTAACACTGCCCTATTTTGAAATCTATTACAGAAAAACATCCAGCAACAGTGAGGATGGTTTTTTTTTTTTGTAGGACTGCCCTAATGAGACATAGAGCTTCAGTGAAACGCCAAGCTGCTACAACTTCGCATGCTGCCACTGCATCACTTTACAAGCTCTCGGTTTGCCTCCCCAGTCCAGCTTCAAAACAGTTGCAAAGCATCACTGTGCACAGCTGCACCAGCTTAGGGTCTCAGCTCCAGTGAGACCATTGCAAAGCCGGTGTTTAACCACAGTTTAGGACTTCCTTCCTTCCACTCCTTCCTACCTTCATCTGTCTGGGGCCATTTTTATACCAGTGCCACTTTTCCTAGCCTTTCCTTTCCTTTGTTCGGTTAACTTTCTCATCTTTAGCCTTTCCCCTTCACACCTTACATTCCCTTGCTATTTCCAGTGCCATCTCCGACTGGCTGAGGGTGATGGGCTGCTGCTCGTGAATGTGGGGGCTCAGGTCAGGATGGCAGAGCGGAGAAGTGCAGAACTCAGGCTGGGGCTGAAGGCGATTAATCCAGAACTGACTGGACAAATCCCGTGGCCTGATGATCACCAGCGCGGATGCAAAGAAGCAGTGAAAAGCCTGAGATGGAGTGGAAGGGGGAGCGGGACCTCCTCTTTCAGGAGCAGCCTGAAGAGCGGCTGGGTCGTGCTAAGGGGAAACCACACTGCAGATGTCCTGCTCTGTCTCTGACTTGGAGGCATCAGAGAGGGAAAGGCCAGTGGCATCAGTCAGCATCATCGTATTGCTGCTAAGCTAATACCAGCTGACACGGAGCAGTCTGATTTCAGAGTCTGCAACCTCAAGCATGTACTTTTGAGACTTTCAGGGTGTTCTCTCCCTGTTTCCCTTCAAAATGAACTTGGCAACAGAGAATAAGGTGAAGGCATAAGCTCTGTGCTGTGCCCTAGGCCACTGCCTAACACCCTGACCCAGGAAAACTCTAGCCGAGGGGGGGAACAGCCAGTTTAGAGAAGAAACAAATCAAGAGACAGCAGTGTGGCTTGGCAAGAATAAACAAGCTCTGATTTCATTGCCCTTTTTCATATTGCAGGATCAAGGGATACCCAGTGAAATTGGAAGGAAGCAAATTTAAAATGGTGCAAGGAAATATTTGTACCATGTGTAATTAACACATGGAATTTGTTACCATGAGGTTTCATTGAGGCCAGGAGATTAGCAGGATTCAGAAAAGGATTAGACATTTATATGGGTACTGAGAACATTCATGGTCACATTAGACAGGATATAAATAAATTTTAGAAGGGATATAAACCGTCAGGCTTCAAGGCACAACATAACCACTAACTGATGGCGAGGGATTAGGGAGAAACTTCTCCTGTGGGCAAGTTATTCTATAATTGTCCACTACGGGGTTTCTCGCACCTTTCTTGGAATATCAGAGAGTGGCAACTGTTGAAGTGAGAAGACTGGATTAGGAGGGCTACTGGGCTGATCTGGTACGGCAACTGCTGTGCTCTTCAGGGCGTAGAGGCTGTGAGGGTCGCTTGAGAAATGGAGCAGCAAGGAAGATAAACAGTATTATGTGCATACAGCATAAGAGGTAGCATCAGGCCTCTTATATCATTCCTCAGATGCAGACCTCACTCTCCTTTGCTGTAAATTTCACGCCCACAGCATAGATTTCCCAGGCCTTCCTCACCAAGGTGTATGCCAAAATGTGTGCTGTTTAATCGGTTTATTAGTTACCTTTCTAAATACAGTCTTTGCATCTGTTTTCCCCAAAAACCTTTTGACTTAGTGAATTTATTATTTGCAGGAGACCAATATGTTATACTGAAACGCTGACTCTATTTCAAGGCACAATGACTCCAAGACTTGATCTTGAGCAAGGCAGTATCTGATCTGTCATGTATTGTATCTGTCTGCACTAGATTAAACCAGCTCCAGTTACAATACGGTAATGGCCGAAGAGGATCGTGCAGGCTAACCTATAGTACTTTGTCAACATGCAGGATCACTATAAAATACCAATAGCTCCGCATGAGAAATCTTGGGGTGACAAATCCTCAGATACAGTTTCCTTTGGGACAGTTACAGAACTCTGCAGTATCACTTAATGCCCGATTCTTCCACGGAGCAATCTTTTTTGTCCTCAGGCCATGTAAGGGGACTTTATGTGGCGTTTCTGTCTTGGTCTATCCCGACATTCCTCCCTGAATTCCTAAAATGTCCAGCCATGGCTTCTCTTACTGCTGCATCTTTGCTTGTTCTTGACACTAGGTCAAATAGCTTTGTAGTATCCCCACTCTCTATCCCACTAAGAATTTTGTGAACCTTAATGAAGACTCCTTATCTCTCCTTTTGTCAGAAGAGCTACAGTCCCAATTTTGCCTAACATTTTTTTGAATTAATTTGGCTCCCTCTATCGTCCCCCTTATTTCTGTTGGACTGTGTTTTCTCTTAAACTGTTCTTTTTAGGCAAGGATGCTGGGGGCCGCGCACAATCACCTAAGGTTGCTTCGCTTTGCCAGATTCTTATACTGTTCTCAACTTCTTTAGATTTATTATTCAAGCACAAAAATCTCTGCTCTCCTGCTGCTGTTCAACAGTAGGCAAAGACTTGGTGAGTACAATACAGCATTTCCTCTTCTTTGATAAATATCTCTGTTCACAAATCCGTGTGCTTCTCCCCTTCCAAGCCACCTTTGGTTATGAGTTTCCTGTTTATAACTAACAAAACCAAAGCCTGCTCTGACCAGTGTCTTTTCCCAGTATGCTATATTCTTCCTCTCAATCTTTTTTTTTTTTCTGGGCTATTGGTAAGACTTCACCTACCTACTGATTTTTCAGCTCAATATCCAATCCTGGCTGCTCACTTCCCTCCATACTTATACTTCTCCCCTATCTTCTGTGCTTTTTCTCTTCCTATCTTCCCAGTCTGGCTATAAATTGAGTGCTTGTACCATGCAGAGGCACACTGAGAAAGAACTCTGAGGCTGATGGACCAAATCAAAGCCTCATGTTTTTGTTGTTGAGGTCATCTCTGGATTTCTGAGCTCATTTCCTTGAGAAAAAATGCCAAATTCAGAGCACCAAAAACAAATCAAAAGTTTGTAGGAGATGCAGGAACTGAATGTCCCCATTCCTGTATGACAAAACCTTTCACCTGGAAGCAAAAAGAAGGGAGGAATGATTTCCACTTTCTCCAGAAAGACTTGCAACATGTGCCCAATTTGGCAAAGCTTAAATTCGATATTAGGTTAATGACAGGTAGATCTCTTGTAGCCCACCTCTGGAAGAGAAGGGATTACTGCAGGTACAGGTCAGTTCCTCACCAGCTGAAATGATATTATCATTAATAAGGATCTATTTTTAAAAACCCTTAATGTCCTTGCATTTCCACTTCATGGCTTTAAGCTAAAGCCCCACTGACTAGGTTTCTATAAACTAGGTACAGGAAGACCTGCAGTCTTCCCTTGCAAGGACTCAAAAGCAGTTGCAGAAGGACCAGCCAAACCTCAGACTCTGTTGTCACTGGCAGCACATTCTCAGAAGCACAGGGCTTTGGGAGGTTCAGGTTTTCCTAATTCAGGGGAACCAATTTAAGCATAGATTAAACCCAACATTTCTTCAAAAGAGAACTTTTGCATTTCACTGCATGAATTGCTTCAGCTCCCTTCTCTAGCACGTCTGAATTTTCCTGCTCCCTTGTTTGCGTTGACCTCTCTCAATAGTCTAACACCAGCAAATCTCATTGCCTTTGCTTCTTTTTGCTCTCTGAGCTATGAAGTAGAAGACAGCTGTGATTTAGCCTTCTACTTTCACCCAAGCCACTTCTACCTTCTAGAACTCCTTGTATTTTGATCCATCTTCAAGTTCCTTGTTCCCTTTTCAAGGCCTCCTGAGTGAAGAGATTTTGTGGTTTACATAGCATGGTTGAAAAGCCTTCCTGAACAGAGCAAAGACTGGAGTACTTAGCATCGGGGGGTCTGACTTTAATCCCTTGATCTGCCTTTCTGACTCAGACAGCAAGTCAAGGAAACTGAGGCATTTACGGTGAAAATGAGGGTGCAGGTTTTTCTGGGTAGTGGTGGGGCTGGGGTCGTGGAGGCAGCTGGAGGGATCACAGAAGAGGTGTGAAAGCAGGTGAGAAACTTCGCTTCCTGTAAACCAGAAGAGTTGACAGAAGAAAGCCATGTTGCATTTTGACAATTACTTATTTTGAGCTACTAGCTGTGATTTTATAAGTAGGGATGGCAGTGGCACACAAGGGGCTGAAATAAGATGCACGAAAGCCAACAGGAGTGGAACAACAGGAAAAATCCCGTTTCTTTAACCAGAAAGTGCTGAAGGAGAGAAAAAGAGATTTGGAATAGAGGACATTGGTGCAGTCAAGAGACTGTTTAGGATGAGAGAGACACAAGGGAAGCAGGGGTTGAGAGAAACTGGTAAATACAGTGAGAGGTGGGAAGTGGAGGAGTCTATACATCTGCTTCCTAATTAGGAGGGAGTATGTAAAAGTCTGTAGTCACAAACACTCAGGGAATGGAAGGAGTGGGAATGGGAAAGAGCAGGGAGTGGCTGAAAGAGATGGTAAAGTCAGGGAGGGAGAAGCTGAATAGAGAAAAAGGAAGAAATGCATAGTGAAGGCAAGGTCAAGCAGGAGGCTGGGCTGGTGAGTGGGATGCTGCAGGGTTGAATAGGAAGGTGAGATGAGGAAGGTACAAAATGTGAGGTCTGAGCAGCCTAACAATGTGAAAGTTTAAGTTATCAAGAGAAAAGATGAGGGACTTAATAAAAAGGAGAGCCAGATGTTAAGGCAGAGAATGAATGGGGAAGGGATGGGTGGGCGCAGACAACAGCTGCTGAGTGGAGGCACAAGAGAGAACAGGGTCTGCCTGGACAGTGCTCGAAAGCGTGGGAGACAGGAGTTGGAAACAGGAGTAGCACAAGAAAAAACTGGCATTCTCACTTATTTGGCACTGTGCTGCAGTGAGCCAGCTTGCACATGGTCTGTTGCTGCAGTCGGGTATATGGTATCGATACAGCCACACTTAAATTTCAGCTAACATAAACAGGGCTGCAGATTTAGCTGGGACACAAACATTTCTCTTTAGCTTTGAGTGACCAGGAGGTTTTCCATGATTCCTGTAGCCTGCATCATGGGCAATGTGGACTTGAGGCTCATCTGCTCAAGAACCTGTTGCTTGGTCAGAACGTATCCTCCAACTTCTCACGCGCAGACCCGAGATGTTATGCTGCAGAGGGTGCAATTGCAAAAGTGCGGTGGTGCACTATCTGTTTTGTCTCCTGGACATACGCATTCAATTTGTTCAGTGTACAAGTTAATGTGAAAGCAGTCACTCTTGTGAACCTGACCTAGCATCTGAAAAAATTATCGATGATCTTTATAATATCCCAAATATTTGCTTCACAACACTATTTTGAGCTGAGCAAACGACTGGAAAGTAGGAGTAATTTCATATTATG
>NW_009194750.1:7401-9784 GCF_000690835.1 Fulmarus glacialis | reverse complement strand
CTCTTTCCATGAAGCATAACAGCAGTCACACACATCACCATCAGTTTAGGCAGAAAATTAGCAACATTGTGCCATTTTTACCTTGCATCGACTCTCTTAGTTGAAAAGCACCTACCTACTGGGAATCTGGCTAGTACTGATGTGGCAAAGCATCCTCCATCATGGCTCCTCTCCTGTGTGCTTCACTGAACTACATATCAAACCAAGAGATCTAAGCCTTAGGTCTCAACAGATTTTCTGCTCTTAATCCATTGGGGCTGAAAACCACAGGTTGTAACTTGATGTTTTGTCCCCTAGAGAGCAATCAACAGGCGAACGATAATTTGCGGCAATGGATTTAAAGCCAGGGAATCTGGATCTTTCCAAATCTTCCCCAAAGAGTAGCACGGAGAGGGCCCCACTGTGTACGTGTTCATTTGTGGTCAGCCATGCTCACAGCTGCTGCTGAGCACTGGTCCGTACATCTGGCAGAGAGACGAGTCGGATGCGGCTGGCTTGGATGGCTGCAAAACAAGATGGGGAGCTAGCGATCTGCCCTGGAAACCTTGGCGGGAATCAGAACAGAGAGACACGCAAACCCAAATGCTTTCATGTCTCTCCAGGTCTGTCGTCTCTACTTCTGCCATCCGCAGCTATTCCACAGGCAGCAGTGCTACGATGTAAACAAAGAGATATTTTAATTGTTTCCAGACCAGTGGTTACCAATGGTGCTGATACGCATACTGTGCGCTCCAGTACTGGTTCCTATAGACCGCCTCCGAACACCCAGTGAGAGGCTCATTGGGATTCACCGCCGCAGCCTGAGCTTGTTTGGCTCAGGTGCAGCGCGCTGTGGAGGCAAGGCACTCACAGGCACAGAGAATGGTCCCAGATGAAATGCAGAGGATGCTTCACAGCAGGCGGTGCTCCATGCATAGAGGAGCTCCCCATCAGTCGCTCCAGGAGAGAAAAACCACGTTCCTTTAGGGGAATTAAAAGACCATTTTGCTTACAACCCATAACGATTTGGTTCTCTGCTTCAACACCTTCTTAGAGGGGGATTAGAAGTATCAAAGCAGTTCTGGCAGTGCGGCTGAAATTTCCTTTGTTGTAACCAGCCTTCCATAGTCTGGACCTAAAGACGCGATGTGAGGGAAAGCTTGATTTCTTGTCTAAAGCCGCTGGTCTCATACAGCTACGAGAGGTTTTGCTGGGTACCTACCTGTGTGGAGGAAGAGGGTTCCCGTTCAGAACTGGTGCCAAAACTGTGCTCCCCACGGAGGTTTCTGGGCCTGATTCAGTGTTGATGTAAACCACTAAGTCCATACAAATTAAAAAATGGTATGGTTGTGTGCATACCAATTACTGCAGCCGAGGCGGGGGTTGGAAAGGCAAGACCTGGGATGGTTTAAGCTAACACAGTCCTTTCCAACACTCCATTTGACACCCACCTGTTAGTTGCTTTTCCTGCTATGCTACTTCTGTGGTGAGTGCAACTCCCGAATGCTAACTTGTTGTGACTTCACCAGCATCCATTTTCAACCTCACCGATACCTCCGCTTGTTGCTGCTGCATTTGGCTAGGGAGATATTCAAATCCCATTCCTTCCATAGCAGTCAACAGAAATTAAAAGTAATTTATTTCTCAATCCTGCTAGGAATGGGATACTAGGTTACACTGATGCACAGATCTAGAAATAAGGCAGAGCCTCATGGAGGACTGAGTTGTGTTCCAGCTCTTTCACTGAATTGCTCTGTGCCTTTGAGTAAATCAATTCATATGTATCTTCCTCATCTATAAAATGGGAACGGTCATATTTAGATACCTCAGGGAGGTTGCGAGACTTAATTAGTTAATGCTAGTGCCTTGTCAGCTCTCATTACCATGGTATCTCAGTGTTTATTGCTTTGAAATTGTAAAATGCTACTTACATGCTAAAACATTATTATTCTAGGTGAGATGGAGAGACTCAATCCACTTTCTCTGCAAATACCAAAGGCACGGAGTTGAAATTCCCGATAATGGTTTTAGCATGAGGTCTGGCCTATTTGGAGAAAGGTTTCCCTGGCATATAACAGAATTGATTTATTTCCAGATCCCTAATGTAGATGATCTTGAACCAGTTCAAGCTGCGCTTTTACTGGTTTACTTAATTCAGTACATGTAATTAAATTCACCCAGCAGAGACACAATTTAAACTGGTTTAGACACATCTCTACTAGGATTGGGTTCCAGTGCAAGGAAAACAGTTAGGATCTGGCATAAATAATTCAGGCAGGTCTCAGTTAAGACAAGGTCCATGAAAGACTTTCAAGACCTGTTTGGATGTCAAGCCGCTCAGAGAAAAGTCATTGAAGGCAGCTTGAAGCAGGGGGGTTGGCTGGCAGATTCATGAAGTGAAGGG
>NW_009194750.1:0-7370 GCF_000690835.1 Fulmarus glacialis | reverse complement strand
GGGAAAGAGCTAGTGACTAATCCAGTTAGTCAGCTTGAGATCTCTCCCAGAACAGTCCTGCTTGTAACTAGGGAGTTTTAAGATACTCAACTTTTCCTGTTGACCAGTTAAGGGAAATTCTGACTCTCCATAGGAGCACAGCCTTGACCTCAGGAATTATTTCCATTAGTGCCAAATGTGCGTTAGAACAGACCTGAGATGCTGACAGCAGGGCCTGAGGAGCTGCCTTCACCCCTTCTCCCCCCAGCCTCTCCAGTAGCTGTGTCTAGTGAGGCGGGGGGGGGTACATGAATAGCCAAGGGGTAACAGTTAGCCTAGAAAAGGCAGGCTCCTCTTCCTACTGCATTTCCATAGGGGCTGGGAAATGCTTTTACACTTTGCATTTTGCAGGCAACAGCTTCATTCTTCCAAGGCACCAGCAGCACATCCCTGTACCTCAGCCTGGTACAGGAGGACCCAGAAATGGTCCTCCCCAGGATCTGACGCAGCCCGAGAGCTGCACTATGAATGGGGATAGGGGGCTGCAAGGCAGCGTGGCTGTTTCCATTACGCATGTTGCAGTGCACAGGGTGAGCAGTACAGGTAGCAATGTGGGGTGGTACCATCTCCTTAGACCCCCTGGTTCAGCCTTCCTCTCGGCTTACTGCTTTGTACATATATCTGCCTGTAATACTAAATCCAGGAAGCTTGGGCCACTGGTATGGTTTTGCATATGCTTGTGCAAGGTTTTGGCTCCAATCGCCACGAAAATCAATGTTCTGAAGCTGCACAAAGGATTGCTTCCTGGGCATGATTTGCATGGCAGTGGTCTCCTTGCTGTCTGCTGGGAAGTAACCCTGCCTGGCTGATGGAGCCCTTGTGTCCTCCATGGCAACTCTGCTGTTCAGAGGCTTTCAGAGGTGCGGACTTAGGCCATGCAATGTATTTAAGACAGGCCACACAGTGACAGCAGCTGGTCACTTCTCTTGGTCACTAGTCCAGTTTAAACCAGCAGTGTAGAAGCGGAAAGAAAAGACCCGCTTGCGCCATTAGTGACGCTGTCATCCATTGACTCCTCCAGCTGGTTTTTCATTTAGCAGCTCTCATCAAACACTTGAGGCTCAGCTCCAGGGTTTCCCATGCTAATAGGATGTCAATATAAGCTGCTAGCACTCCTTACAGTCAGACATTAGGCAGGAGGGATGCTGTAGGCTCCTGAATAGGGATCTGATAAATGGATCACAGTCTTGGCCAGAGGAACCCCTAGGCTTCGGTTCCCAGCTCCCCAAACAGCTCTGCCAATGCACCTCTGCTTTCCCCTGAATTCAAGATGAGGGTCCTGCCGCAGACGACGTGGCTGTGGTGGAATGGTTGCTCCCATGGAAGCACCTAAATTGTTTTAAACCTGTGTCTTGATGAAAATACAAGTAGATATGTAATGGAGAAAGGCTTGCATTGGCAGGGAGAAGTGCTGGCTGATTTATTCTTTCTTCTGCACTTAATAGCTTTCAAGTTTTGGGTTTTCTGCATCCAGCCTTCCTGGTTCACCCTCATGTCTAAGCCTCATTTTCTTGCTGAGAAGAGAGGGATGTATGCCAGCAGCTCTGTCTATCCACCTCAGCCCCCAAGATGCCATCTGCCCTGCTAGACCATGGCATCAAAAAAAAATCAACCGCTCAAAGTTAATGCTGTATGTAATCACCCAGATTTGCAAAAGTACTCGGCACCCAACCATCTTGCTGGTTATCTGAGTGGCCATCTTTCCCTTGCCTGTTCCCAGGGGCCACTCCCAGTGAGGTGCAGACAAAATGGGGTAACTTTGCTGGCAGCTGTGGGGGTGACCCCACTTTATGCTCTGGGTGAGGGCAGAATCTGCCCCCGAGCCCAAAAAGCAGCAGCAAGGCTTTGATTTATACATCTAGACAAAGCCCCACAGGGAACTGCTGTATGGAAATAAAAAACATTATGCTTTACAATTAGAGAGGGGAAAAAGGCTTGGGGGTTAAAATATGAAGTGGTCAAGCTATTAACCTTCTCATTTAGAAGCAATGGTCACTAAATTATGGGGCATGTCTCCTTTCTCCTCCTCCAAAGAATGGGCCTTTGAAGATGATACTGGTCCGTTATGTGAACAAGCAATAAAGCGTAATTAATCCTGCTCTGAAAATATGATCAAATACCGGTAGTGAGTCACAGCTGAGCCTGAGGGGGTTAAGGAACTTAAATCAGAGAGTCAGCACGACAGGCAAATAGCAAATCCTCCCACTGCCTCCTGTCACCCCGAACACCCAGCTAGGGCTGTCCCCATCGGTGACGTGACACGTGCTACCTCACATGGACTCCACGAGGGGAAAGCTGGGTTTGTGCGAGCTCTCGTAAGGTGGGCTGGCTCCGTATGGGACAGAAGGCCTCTGAGGGAGACCCAGGAGAGCAAGGGAAGTGCGTGCAGAGTCAGCGATCTTCCCTCTGGGTCACTGCTGACCCAAGTGCGGCACGGTGCTGGGGGCATGTGTGCGTTTGGAGAGGGAAGCGGGACGGAGTTTCCAGAGATCCTGTCTTTTAAGAAGTAATAGTGTATATAGGTCCTAGCAAGGCCTGGTGGTTAAAAATCCCCTGGCATTGTTTGGGCACATGTGCACTGAGTACATTGCATTTGGCTGGTCTTAAAGCAATTCCAGACAGCTTCAGCTGCAGGAGAAATTAATCTTCCCTTTCCCTGGTGAAATGTGCCCTGCTGTGCACGGTCTACGCTAGAGGCAGCTGGACTGCTGGGAGGAGGAGAAACGGCTTGTTAGTACATACTGCGGAGATGCTTCTGGGTGAAACATGTTTCGTACATTTGATCGGTGGCCAGAGTGGACAGAGGAAAGTCTCCGGAGACAAGATGGATCCTGCAGTCCCCATTCAGGCAAGTGCCAGCGCGCAGCTTGGATATCCTGAGACGTGTAGAGGGGGCAGATCACCTTATCCTGGCCCACTTGGCTTTCAATGCCTGCTCTCCGCCAAACGCACTGCTTGGGCACATATGTTCTCTGGGAAGCAACAAGATGGGAGACAACCCTTGCCAGCGCAAGGGAGACGTGGCAGAGAAGCACTCTCTTGCCCACCGCGGCTGGGAGATTCACACACCACAAGATCATGCCCACCCTGCTGCTCCTCTGGGTGAGACTCTACAAAGAGCAGAGACACAAAAGCCACCCTTCTTTTTGTAAAGTATCATCTGTCAAGAAACATTGCCTAGCTGCCAGCCATACTTTATGTTTAAGTCCACTGCTCTTTGATCTGGCGGTTATGAAGAGGCAGGAGCTGGGCAGGGTTTTTTTTTGGGTGCACGTATCGAGCTGTACCCTGTTCCGGCAGCTCGGGCACCTCCCGCCAAACGCCTGCATTTATTCAGAGTGAAGTGGGATGGAGAACGTGTCTCTGAGCCAGCACGTGGAGAGCCGTGGTGAAGAGCCAGCAGCGTAGGCTTCGGCACGAACTGGACCAGCCCACTCGAGTATGAATTTGGTTTATCAGTGACGAGTATCCTCGCTCTTGTAATTACTCGGCTGGCGAGCTGGCAGCTAGTGTGGGTGTGCCTGCCCTTGACACCGTCACTCTCAATTGACTGTGTAGGCACACCTAACGTCAGCTGTCTCCAGTCTTCGCTGGCCCAGGGGCACAAGCAGTAACGTACTGCAGGCAACGCTGTGCTTTGCTACCTTTGTTGGAAGCGGGAATGATGCCAACAGAGGATAAAACATTGCCCATTGCGAACATCTGAAGAGATGATTTTTTGTGGGATCTACGCAATGAGCTTTTTGGCTGGGATCTTTTGGGCGTTCTCTAATGCAAGCTTCTAAGCAGCCATTGCATCTCCTCGGAGTGAGCCCCCTTCCCAGCTCATCTCCTCCCTGAGTCCATCGGCTGGTCTGCTGCCATATAACGTTCAGCTTTAGCTTGTGCTCTCCCATCAGCCCTGTGGCCGCAAGTAACAGGTTGCCCGTGAGCTCTAGGCTGAGGCAACCACCTAAATGATTTCTGGTTTTGTGTTCCCAGCTTTCTAAGGCCTCAGAAAGGGGCCCCACGTAAGGCCACTGTTTCCTGGGGAGTCTCTTTGCTTAGAGAGGCAAAACTTCACTACTTTTGCTTTTCTTTCCCTCCCCTCTCTTTCTGATGTAAATAGAGTCTCTAAATACCTGTCACAACTCTACCCTCACCTTTCCAAAGCAGGTGCTTTTCTCTCCAGATTTTTCTTTCCCATTGCTCTGAAGTAGCATCCTAGGAGTCAAGTTGAAAGCAAAACCAAAAGAAAATTCATTTAGCAAAACATTTGGATACCATTACAACAGTGATATTAAATATAAACTAAACTGACAGTCAAAATTCCCCTGCAGTCTTCCCAACCCCAACTTTGAAGACCGTGCTGGGGAAGATTAACAAACAGAAAGAAAAGTGGAGATGACTTGAAATAAAAGAGAAACCAGCCAAACTAATTCCTTTCATCCATCTGAGAAAAAAATACAGGAGGGAAAGAACTAGCATAAAGAGTACCCCTTTTTTTTTTTTAGTGCTATCAATTTTAGTAGTCCGAACTGCTGTTAGTACAAGTGATCACTATGCCTCAAGATCGCTGTCTGAAATAAGATGTTCACATATAGTTGTACCTATATGCAATTTTATTAACAGGTCTTTGTTAAATGCCCTTAGATGCTATAGGTGGAAGACTATAGAGGGAGGCAACAAGTGTTGTAATGAACTGCCAAATACGTCACTGTTCGCTACAAGATCTGCTTAACTGTGTGTTACAGACTCCATACTGCTAATAGCCATGCTGTGGCTTTATTGCCTGTGTTGATAGCCTGCGTGGTTAGGATAGGCAAGAAATTCCTACAGTGTTATTAATGTGAGGAGGCCTGTGTGTGCATGGACACATATCTGTGTATGTACATATGTAGCCTATATAGACTATCCCTTTTTAACCTTTCTGCCTAGGAAATTGCATTGAAACCTCAAAGCTGCTGGGCGAGGAGCTATCTAGCAGCTCAGGCCAACTGTATGGCCCTTCATCTGAAGCGGCATGGGAGAGGGCAGGGTTTGGGGAGGAATGTTTTGTTGCTGGTTATACCCAGAAGGCTGCTAGGTAGCTCAGGTCGATGGCCGTCAGCCCATTACATCTGTTCCTGACATCTCCATGTCAGTGATCAATGCCTGGTGAGAAATGGTCCTCAGAAAAAAAAGTCTAGGAGCAGTAGCTGGGGGGTCACTTGAAGTCACTGGTCACTTGCTGATTTAGTGGCTCGTTGCCATACTATCATTTGTGTTGCTTGCCCTGGGGAACTCAAGGGGGGTCTCGCTAACTGTTCTGTTCTGATTGCAAAGGATGAATGAGAGGCAGGATAGCCTATTTTTGGTATATCCAGTATAATTCCCAATCCTGGAAGGGGTGTCTTTCATGCCAGGCTCCACCACTGGCCTTCTCTGCCCCAAATTTCCTCCCACCTGCGGGGTGGGGGACACAGAGGAAGGCAGACCTTCTCTGCAGCCCCAAGATTCGGTCAGAGTCATGAAGTATTTTAAGCACTCCCCATCCTTTTCCTGCTGCTGGCTGCTGCAGCTGCTGTGCCCCATGCTGTTTCTTTGTACCAGAGAGAGAAGGACAGAGGCATATTTTCTTTTCAGCACTTACTGCCGCTCGGTGTTCTTCACCATCTCCTGTCTGCAGGCAGAGCAGTTGCTCCTACTCCTCTCTTGTTCTTTCCCAGACAGATGCCTTCTATGGTTTAGCACCAATTTCCTAAAAATAATAATGAACGTTACTGAACAAGGAACAACACACTTTTTTCTATTCTCCGAATTACTCTGCCTGCCCAATTTGGGTGAATCTAGTGTGTAAGTGCCTTTACTTAAAGGCTACAAACTGCCTGAGGCAGCGATTGATTTGTCCCACATGTACATGTTGTGCCTGGCACCCTGGGCTCTAGACTGGGGCCTGACGCACTACCACAGCTGAAAAAAATACCTGTCTGAGAGGACATAGAAGGAGAGAAATACTTGTATGATAGCACAGGGAATAGTTTTGGTGCTCACTTACCCCTTGTGCCCTCACTTTAAAAAAAACCACATCTAAGATTTTTTTTTTTTTTTTTTTATTAAGCTGGCAGCTGGCTTTGCTTAGCTCTCTGAAGTTATGGCTACGAAACATCAGATCAGTGCCAAGCTGAACTCTGTCACTGCGGTCATACCCATCGTGCCAGAGCCTCCCTCCATTCCCACACAGATATACTCTGGGAGACGCTACCAGCAAAGCGCTTATGGCACAAAACCAACTAAAATTGCAGCGCTGTGCTTTGTGGTCCTGTAACAAACCTCTCCCCCTCCCAAAGTTCCCCTCTAAATCTGCAGCTAATAGCACCTCGCAGGGAGATCAGACTCCTCAGAGGAGCGGAAGGAGCACTGTCAGCACCTCCAGCCTCCTCGCTCCAATATCCTTCCCGGCACCCACACCGCTCCCAGCACAGCCACCACCGCCCAAAGGCACCCTGCTCCGGGGCCAGGCTACCTGGAGTCCTGCTGCTGGGACAGGCAACCACAGGGAATGAATCTGCCTCTCACCTATTTATTCTGGAGCCATGTGGGGGTTAATGCTCTTCTTTCCCAGTTGCAGAGTGACCCAGGTGGGGCTAATGAGTGCTTGCCTTGCTTAGCTAATTAGAGGCAGTGAGAGCAGCAGACTGCAGTTCTAAGCGTGGGGCACTTGCAGAGGGAATATAATGTGTGTGGGTTTTATTTCCAGCCTTTTTTTTTTGGTCAAATAAAAACCTCTGGCAGGACTAGCACAGCACAGATGGGAAAGAGCAATGAGATGAGGCTCCATAGCACCCTTCCTCTTCTAATCTGCATTATTCTGGGGTTTCAAGAGGAGGCAGGAGTAAAAGATTAGGAAGGCTGAGCCATTTTTTCCCCTTCAAAGTTAGATTTAGTATCTGATCCAAATTAGCATAGTCCTTTGGAGTCCAGCCTAAGCCTCCCCACTTCCAAAACTCACCCCTGTTACGCCACCCATCATCTCTGCAGCGTCTAGAAGAGCATGCCCCAGTGGCACCCACAGCCTGGCAGGCGGCCGCCCTCGCTGAAGCCTGTCTCTGCCCAGAGGCACACGAAGCTCATGCTTTTTTGGGGCACTTACGGACCCCAAAGTGCTCTGCAGGCCGGTCAGACAGGGCTTCACCCACCCTCCCTGCCTGAGGTGCACCACGAGTGGGCTGTCCAAGGGCGCTGAAGGAGAGCCTTCCCTCCCAGAAACGATGGGAGAAAGCGGGGAAGCCCTGACACGGCCCCTCCTGTTTGCAGTCCCCAGAGTTTTGCCCGCCGGGGTGCAAGACCCCGGAGAGACAGACAGACAGACA
>NW_009194749.1:0-21293 GCF_000690835.1 Fulmarus glacialis | reverse complement strand
CCCCCGAAAAACCCAGCCCCCCAAAACCATGACTGTTCACACACCCCCTCCCTGTAGCAGTTACTGCCTGTTCTTACATACACCTGAGCAGCAGCACCATGCACTCCTTAAAGTTTTGGAGCTAGAGGGGGTGTTCCCACCTCTTTCAGAGCAGTTCATGGCCTCCCGCCACACCAGGTACTCTTGCAGCTCCCTGCTGCCAAACCACTGCCATTTATGCCCAAGACATTTTCATACAAACCAGTGTGATATATTTCACATGTAACATAATGTTCTTTGGGACACTCAATAAAATGAATAAATGAATGCTATCACTTACCAGGCAGAAAACAAGAAATTCCAGAAATAGTAGCTAGTTCCAAAATGGCTTCTTTAGAGCTGCTAGGGTCCCAGTGCTCTCCCAAACCACTAATTAATAAATAAAATAGTAGGGTCGGAGGCAGCAGCAACCCGCATGATTATGCAGCAACCTCTGAAATGACTCTGCAGGACTTCTGCAGGTGGAGCTCCTTTCAGTGATTACACCAGGGTGGTCACCAGGAGTGTGAAGCAGCCTCCCGCCCACAAAGCGTGTGGTCTACAAAAGTAGGCAATAGTGAAGTACAAGGAGAAGTAGAGCAGCTTGTTCTGCCACACCAAAATGCTGTATGGATGTGAGTGCAGCACTCTGAAGAGACTGAGGTAGATGTAACAAGTTGTGCAGCTGTTATTGTTTAAATGACAGCAGCAGATGTTTGGGTACCTGTATTGGGTGCTGTGGCAAGGTTTTGGCGGGGGGGGAGCTGCAGGGAAGCCTCTGTGAGGTGAGCTCAGGGGCTGCCTCATGCTAGACACAGTTAGTTCCACAGTGGACCCACCACAGGACACTGCTGAGTCTGTCAGAGAAGATGGTGGTGCCTCTGGGAAAACACACCTAAGAAAGGGCAGAAAATGCTGGACAGGCAGAGGAGGAGGGAAAATAGTGAGGAATAACAGAAGTGACCAAGGGCAGGGAAGGTAGAAGAGGTGCTCCACGGGAGAGCAAATACTCCTCTGCAGCCTGTGGAAGAGCTCATGCTGGAGCAGAAGGATATTTCCTGAAGGAACTGCTGCCCATGCCTGTGCTGGAGCAGATCTTTTCTGTAAGACTGCAGCCTAAGGATAGACTGTGCTGGAGCAGGAGAAAAGTGTGAGAGGACAAGAGGAGCTGTTGTGGACTGACTGTCCCCCTCTCTTTCTCTCTTTGCTGCCTGGAGTGGGGTTGGAGTAAAGTTGAGCTTGGGTGAGGGGAGAGGAAATGTGGTGGTTTAATATTTGTTTTTGTTTCTCACTACCCAAATCTAGTTTAACTGGCAACAAATTAAATTAACTTTCTCCAAGTTGAGCCTGTTTTGCCCATGACTAAATGATGTCCCTCTATTTATCTCAACCCATGAGCTTTCTCATCTTATTTTCTCTCCTGTTCTGCTGAGGAGGGGGGCATAAGCGAGCAGCGGGGTGGGAATTTGGCCCTTAACCATAGTTAACTTGCCACAAGAGGACTTGTGATATTTGCAACAAAAGGAGTCCATAACAGGAAAACTAGGGGTTTGTTTTTTGTTTTTTTTTTTAAAAAAGAGATTTTAAGAACACAAAGCACAGTGCTAAGCTGATGATTTGTTGTCCAGTAAACAGACAGAGAAAATGTTCCTTGCATGAACGAAGTAGCTATTTGTATTTAAATCTATAAAGCACATCTATTTTATGCCATACTAAATATAACAAAACATTATAGCTAATCTGTTCAATTTATAGCACCTAGACAGCTTTTTGTGCTTCTGTTGTCTGGACTATTAAAACATATAACTATAATAAAATAATGTCTATGGGGGTTAATATTCACACCAGCGATACCATTGCATCACAACCTGAGCGCAGAAAACATACTGAAATTATGTGATATTTAAATGCCACCTCCTCAGAAGTTAAATTTGATCTTATTAATAAATAAGAGGGGCAAAATCAAACAGAGCAAAAATGTTTGCTTAGAATTCTCTGCAGGGAGCAGATGTATAATGTGAGAGAAAATATGTGACTAATGCTGGACTCGGAAAATGTGAGTTTGAGCCCTTTTTGTAATTTTGTGGAAGTCTTATAGGTCTGATTAATTCCTGTAACTGAGGATCATAAAAGAAGGACCTGTTCAGTCAGGGCACCTCTGCTCTCAGCCAACATGGACAAGCACCTCGGCTTTCTCCAGGTGACGTGTCACTGCCATGGGCACAAGAAACAGGGTTAATGTTGTGGGGGTTGCAGTGGTACTCTGTGTGGGAGGAAGCCATGAACTGCCTTGTGCTGGTCACAACAACTGCTGGGGCAGGAACATCCCTGATGGACAGCAGCTGTGGGTGATCCATGCAGGGACAGCCCCTGAGGAGCTGCGGACATGGGTGTCACGCACTGGGGCATGGACACTAAGGAACAGTGCAAGCCAGTAAGTGGCAAAGAGTGGCTCAAAGAGAGTGTCATACATGTCCTCCACCTCGTCTGTCACTCGCCTCACTGGAGGAATTTGGGCTGACTGAGTGTAACTTGCAGCAAAACTAGGGAAATCTGAAATTCAGGAGTTGAAAGGATAGCTGTCCATCTTAGTTTTTCTTTAAAAGTGTGTGTTCTTCCTTTTCTCAATACCAGAATCAGTGATCAGATGTTTGTGTTGATTAGCAATAAATTAAGTAAAATTCCATGACTTGAGACTGTTCTGCCTGCAGCAGCAACCCACCGAAGAGGCCTGGATTAGTTCATTATCTACCAATGCCACAAGACTGTTCTGCCTGCAGCAGCAACCCACCAAAGAGGCCTGGATTAGTTCCTTATCTACCAATGCCACCCAATAAGAGAAGTGGGGAAAGCATGTGAAAACTGAGGCAGATCTGAAGTCCCCCAGGAACAAACTTCTACATCAAATCACCAGAGTCCATACCTCATAGCCTGCTTAAGGGAGGGCAGTGAGAACCTGATTCCACTGGCTCATCCTCTCCTCCATAGAGCAGACCAGAGCAATTTAATGTCTTTCATCACTTCCCTAGAAAATGACTGAATCCAGATGTTTTTCTCCTGTAATGAACATGTAAGTGTGCCCAAAACTATCATTTTTTTCCCAGCACCCAGAACTGCGAGTTTTCTCAGCATCTTATTTGGGGTGGGGGAAAAGAAGAGTATGGAAGCCAGGACAGAGAGCAATGAGTCAGGAAACAAGACTCAAATCATCAGGCGGCAGGGACTTATCTACTGGAAGGAGTCCTGATGTTTTGTTGGTATAAACTAAAATACTGGTTTACTGGCCTTGCCCACAAATGTTATAGACAAAGAAAAAGCCTATCTCAATCCACGCATAAGGAAGAGCATGCTGTGCTCAGCGGTCTGTGGTCATCTAAAAGTCCTTACAGAAAGGACTCTTGTCCCCTGCTGCTTTGCAGAATACTTAGCAAGGAGCCACAAGTAAGCTGCTGGCATCCTGAGACAAAATACTGCCTGAAAGACAGGCAAGGCTGAAAGAAAACTTTTTTTTGTCTTCCAAATTACTGTGCCCTTGTCAACACTTGTCCTTAGCCAAGAAAGAATCCTGCCCAATATTTTGTCCAATTTTGGCATTGACTATGAATGAGGTTTGTCTGCCCAAGGACTGAGGCAGCTGTCCTGGTGAAAGCAATAAAGGGCACAGACCATGAGCACACTCTTAGGTATTTGTCCCTGGACCCTATGCATTTCTAATAATTGTCTCTAAGCCACAAGGTCTGGGCTCTGTCAGACCTTGATCTCTGCTGGAGCTGGCTTTGGAGAATGTCCAAAGCTCGTTTGGAAAAGTCTTTCTCAGACATATGTCTGTGCTGAATACATAAATCATGCCAAAATACTGCATCTCCTTGCACTCCTCTGATTCCAGACAGGAGGGATGGAACCCTGATTCTTCTGAGACTGGAAGACAGCTCTCATTTTAAAAAAGCTTGAAGTAATTTGTTTTGGATGTTTAAGAAAAATCACTCAGCCTCTCTCCTTTATAGCTGCTCAAATGAATCTACAGGTTTTGTGAGAGGGTAGATTAGGATTGGCCAATCTTGGGTTATTTGCTTACCCAACCCACTTGTGCGAGGAAGGCAAGGAAAGAGCAGAGCAAACCTCAGCTTCCCTCAAATCTACTGGCCTTTCATGTAACATAGTTTTATATACCATGTATTCTGAAACCTCTACACACATTTTCATGTGTTATTTCTGAGACCGCCTAAGAGGAAATGGAACTTCAAGCAAGCCAATTTGTACTTTGTTCTTTGTACTTTGTTAGCAGTGTTAGAAGTGGGGTACCAAGCTGAGGCCACGGCCAGAAAGGTGAGAGAAACACTCTCGCTGGTAGTCAAAGAGTTTTAGAGGTCCTATGGCTCAGCTATTTGTTGGGTATACATTCCTATTCTCACAAAATAGATTGTGTTAGGAAGTCTGGTCCATCCCATCTGGATGTGCCCTTGTCGTTAGAAAAAGCACTCCAGATTCCTCCAGTCATGGATGAAAATCATACACAAGTATGGCTGGAGCAACAACAATTATTTTTCCTTCTCCAAATAGTCATAATCATCCCATGGACATGGAAGCTGCCGATACATATTTCAGGGAGTGCCAGCAGAAAATGCTTTCTTGAAACAACCGATGCAACCCTCCAGGTTCAGCAAAGGAAGGTAATTTTTGTCACAGAAATGTTCTTTAACCATTGTCATTACTGTCTTTCTTTCTATTTATTTAATAGCTATTTTTGGCATTGATTATTGAACTTCTGTGATTTTTTTCTGTACTAAGAAACTAAGCAAATACCCAGACAGTAAGCTTACGAATTCCAAGAGACTGATCCAAAACCCATTTCAGTGAAGAGACACCTGAATCTCTCCTCTCTTTCCCATCTGATGGCACATCATTCCTTCTTTCAACTTCTGCTCACTTGGAATAGATTCTGGGCAGTGTGAAAATCATGTATTTTTTTCTTTGAATCTCTGTTCTTTGAACCTTTTTTTTTTCTTTGAAACTGTTTGCTTTTATAAGATAGAATAAAAACAAGTAAAAGGGAAGTGGAATACATGACAGAAGTTGTAAGAACAAAGCAGCCAAATAATCTTTCATTCTCTTTTTTTTTTGCACTAAACTAAGATCAGAGGATGGCAGAAGGCCCTCAAATACAAAGATACATAGGATGTGACTGTGTGTGCAAGTGTGTGTCACAGAGTTTGGAGAGTCATTTAGAAATACATTTGAAAAAGTTCTCCAAATCAACACTAAATTCAGAAGCATTATAACATTTCAATATTGATATTTCTAGGTAGACATAGGTCGCAAGATGCTAAGAAATCTGCAGGTTTTGTTCTTTTCAAGAAAATACTAAAGCCAAACTTTCAATTTCAAGAATTTGGTTTAGTACAAAAGGTATTAGTTTCTGTTTCTGCTTTCATGAAATAATGCAAAATCTCAGTCTTTCTGCCCTTTATCTGTGAGTGTAAAACACAGAGATGATGATGTTTGTCGTGGTTTAAGCTGGCAGGCAGCCAAACACCAAAACACCACATAGCCACTCGCTCCCCCCCCCATCAGCTCCTCATTGTCTTAGACAGGAAGTTAGTTGAGGCAAAACTTCCGGGCCTGCGATAAGATAGTGAGCTATGGCTGGAAACCTTCTATGTAATAGAAATACAAATGGAAATGTTTCATGCTAACAAAAATAGATTAACTATGTTAGCCTAATTTGATACCTTCGCTGTGGTCTTCCCAGTCTCTTCCCAGAACATAAAATTCCAGTATTAGTAGTCTTTACAATTCTATTTTGTGCTTTTCTTCTCATCACATATTATGTGGCATTTTTGTGGTGGTTTTTTTGTGTGTGTGTGTCTCTGGAGGATGGCAGAATTGCAGAGGCTGTGGACTATTTAGTTGAATTGCTCTAGTATGGCACACAGTCAGAATTCTGTTAAACACTGGCAATTTTTGAAACAACAAAAGAAATAAACTTTGTGACAAATACAGATCCAATAAAGAGAACTGAAGTTCCATTAAAATTTCATTAGTCTATTCAGCCATACTCTTCACACCCCATTCCTTCCCTTCGTGAGCTAAATCAGATGTTAATGCACATATATTTTTGACAGATTTTGATAACTTTGCTGCTTTTTAGAGATTAAATCTGACAAGCCAGCAGACCCATTCTATGGCTGGGAATATGGAGATGGCAATAACAGGAATTATTTTAGGCAGGGGAAGCTGTGTTAATAACGAAGAGCAGTTTTCAAATAAAGCAGAAATTAGTGAAGTGCATTAAGAAATTCTTTAAAGTCTCGAAGCATTGCCTCTTTTCCATTTCAATAAAATCATAGTAAATTTCTATGAAGAGCTTAATGACAGAACCATTTACTGTTGCAGTAGCTGTAAAGAAAAATGACTTAATGAACATGAAGACATAATAAAAAGTTGCAACACTGGCTGTTAATACAAAAGCTGGTTTTTCCCAGGCCAGGGAACATAAGTTTTGTTTACTAACATTAGAATTTATAAACTCTTACACAACCTTATTACACATAAATAATTACACTGAAGAACAATTCCATTAATTTCCTGAAATAAGGTTGCAAAGCTGAGTGCACGAAAGCTAGGGAATATTAGAATTAACATAGTCTCAAGTTTTGTTCTTGTATTTTTCCCAGCGCTGTTTTCCGCTAAGTAAACTGAAAATAAAAATTGCATTGTGTGGAGAAACACTAATGCCCTCAGGAGAAGCTTCACCTCCACTGTGTAGATCCACGTGCCTAGGGCCATCATTGAGCCCTGAAGGAGCATTCTCTAGAGCATGCTGTATCTATCTCAAGCCTGAGCCTTCAGACTAGTCCCTGATACAGGGTTGCCTCTTTCTTATGAGCAACCGCTCATTTTAGGCTCACTCTTTACACTGAATAACCAAATCTTTGCTATTCCTTTGCCCACTTATTAGTTGTTTAGGTCAAAAAGGCCTAGCTTCTCCTTTCCTTCAGATTCCCTACCCAGGGCCCCAAACACTCTCTCTAAATATGTCATCCTCCTTTCTCCTTCATACATCCCATGATCTAGTTTCCAGTCACTTTGCTCAGCTGGCTTCATTACTTCTTCTAACTCTCTTTCTTACCTTGGCCTTTAAGTGTTTATCCTTCATACAGCCTGAGTTCATAATCAGCCTCTACTGTTTCTTTCAGTCCATCAGCTCCTTGACTTATCTAAGTATTGCTTTTACACAGTGCCTGTCTCAAACTGCTTGCTCACCTGTATCTGTTTCCACTGCCAACTTTTGGAATCTTTGGCGGGGGAAAGAAAAATCTTTTCTCCTCCCACTCTCAAACCATTTAACTCACTGACTTCCCTTCTTCCTGAATGACAAGAACATGAAGATCCAAGACTATCTTTTTCACCTAATCAGTTCGATTTTCTTATTTCTTCCAGGCCCCTTTCTTCTGAAGCAGTCTTTCTGAGTGTCCACCAATTCTCAGACAGTGTAGGATTCATCTTATCTAGTTGTAGCTATGCTAAATTCAAGAGTCTATTCTGAAGTGGCCTGTTGATCTCCATCCACCGTAAATTTCCAGAGAGTTAGTTATCCTCCACCCTATATCCTCAGGATGAAATATGCTTTGGTAGTGTTTCTCCCTCTTCATTGAGCTAAGAAACCTTAAAAAAAAATTTAGACCAGATATTTAGCTTTCAAATTATTAGTAGTAAGATGAGATAATTTCTGAGTTTTTCTGCACCCCAGTTATCTCTTACAACTCTCTTCTCTTACAATTCTGCTATCTAAGTAGGATTTAAAGGAAATTTCTAGTGGTGATTTAAAACTCCCCAAGTATGATTCCTGTCTTAACAAAAGAAATGTATTTTCCCCTTATGTTGTCTTTAGAAACACAGGACCATTTTGGCTGAAATCTCTTCCAAAATGTTTTTAGCCCTATGCGGACATCTAACATGCAAAAACATCAGTTTGAGTGTTTTGGGTTTGTCAACCGAAGTTCCACATGGCCAAAATTAAGATCCTGTTTTTAGTAGATAACCTTGATAATACCATGGTTATCATAGTGGGGAACAGGTCAGATTGCAGAAGTTAGTAATGGACCAGGAGAAATCCCATTTCCCTACCCAGTCAGTAGGAAATCCCATTTCCCTACCCAGCAGTCATTAAAATTGCAGCCTTTTGTAACATTCATTTGTTAATGGTAAAAAAATGGTAAAAAGAAGAATTAATTACTGGCTAAGAGCTCTGTTATACACTTTTTAAAAGGTCTAATTGGAAGCTGGGCAGATCAAATTCAACAGAAAAGCTTGAAATTACTTTGTTGCACATTTTTAGGGAAAGGAAAGAGGCATCTCCCTGTACAGCCTGGAGAGAACACTGAACTCCTTAGCATAGATTAGCAATTAGGGGAGAAATGACTTTGTATTTCTGGTAAAATACCTTCTCCTGACCAACCCCATTTAGTCACATACCCATTTAGCAAGCAAAGCTGGACGTCTCCTCAAGGGTTTCAGTGACGTGAGTTGCAGTTTCCTAAAATCCCAGTTCTGAATCTGCACTAGGGAAGGATCTAAACCCATAGCTATAGACCATTGCCTGAGAAGATTATTTTCCATTTCTCCCTCATTTTTTCTTGCCCATAGAGCATTGGTGTATGCCATGGTATATGCAAAATTCTTTTCTCTCTGTCTGCCTGTGCATATTATTCAAGGAAAGGGAATAGTTCTTGAGGAGCAGATTCTATACTTCCATTTGTGTCATCTTTGCTGTCCGTGCTCCATTGAGGGAGGTTTATTTCTCAGTTTGGCTTTTCACAGCTGGCCCGTATTTCAACCTAGATAAACTGATCCCCTACAAAGACAATATCTAGAGGTAGCAAAATTTTCTGCTGACTCTTGCCCCAGATGTTCAGCTTCCAGCTGCTTACGATTGCTGAGTAGGTTTTGATTCATAAACAGGCAGTATTGACAGTAATCCCTCACAAAACCATTGCTTCATATCAGACATTTGCAGCACATAAATCCTATTCTCCAAGGAAAATACATTATGTTTTTCCCTTTATATACTCAGAAACACTGCATACAATACATAATATCATTCCCTCATAAAGAAATTTAATAAAACAAGAACATGTAGCCATAACCTGCTTCCATCAATGTGTGCAAATACATCTCACTTGTACATCACTGGGGATATGGACAGATAGAATGAGCACTTGCAATAACGGCAAAAATTGCACTGACTTGTCCCCTTTCTGAATGGATGGATTTCAATTTTTTTGCCCCCAGATTTCATGTGATCAGCATTGTCTCGTCAGGAAGTTTGCTGATTCTCAGTACAAGTTTAACATACAATTTATTAAGCCACTTCTATAAATTCTGCTGGCTACTCAGTGGAAACCTTAAGCCTTCTTTGTAAATCAAGACATTTAGCTTCTAAATCCTCTGAAGTCTGGACCAGACATCTACAGAAAGAGAAATTGCACAGTGAGTCAAAGATTAGAATAGGAAAAAGAGGTATCACTGATCAAATTAGCTGGTCAAATTTAAAGATGGACAATGAACTAAAGACAAATGGATGTCTTTTCTATTGCACTGATGTGTTAATTTCAGACTTCTATTATACATTTTAAAATAAAACATAGGTTGTAGATATTATTAAAGGAACAGTATCTTTACAGATGAGTAAAAGGTGCATAAAACAGATGATAAACACTTGCATTAATGTATATTCATAAAAGTACTTGGCCTGGGAGACCATAATTGATGCACTAAAATAAAATAAATTTTTGCCAGTTGATAACCACTGGTGATGAGTCTGTGTGGAGAATGAACAAAGGAAACAAGAAACAAATAAATTGGAAATTTGAAATAAAGAAAATATACTTTCCCACCAGGTACAAAGTCAAGAGGCTCATCCATTTTCATGGTCCAAATAATTTTTACCCTCCCTTGTAAGATGGCATGGGTTCATTCTTGTATAAAGATTGACCCTAAGCCTATGGAAGTCAAAAGAGAAGATTTTGATTGGCTTCAGCTAACTTTGAAAAAGATCCACAGATAAAATAATTTTATACTGTTTACCATATATAGAGTGGAAAGAAACCTAAAACGCGTAGAACAAATGTACCTTAAGCTTGGTCTAGTACTTTACTAGTCACTACTAATTTTGTAACAGAACTCCCTCATCTCTTTGAGGAGGAAACCATCTTCAAACACTAATAACTCAGACCACAGGATCATAAAATGACTAGAAAGAGATAAGTGCAGCGCAGAGATTTGCAGACAGTCCCTATACAACAAGGAACAGCTTACTGAAATAAGTGTGCTGCTAACAAGATTGATGTTCCCAACTAATAAACCTGTTGTAAACCTCTCTCTTACTCATCACTTGAAGACTTTCAGAAATCTTATATAGTAGACTACACAGATGCAAACCAACTGATCACAATTCTTTTAGTTGTTTTAAAGAAAAAAAGAAATAGATTATTTATGAGATTCAGCTATATGAACAGTTAAGCAGTATCCTTTAGATTGACTCAGCAGGTAATCTGATGCTGAGTCATATGCTGGTAACATTTTCATTAACGATCAGAAAGATTTATATAACAAAAGCTCAGCAAGACTTATCTGAAAACATCACCTGTCTTAATGAAGGACATTGTATTTCATAGTTGGGACTCCAAATAAAGCATAGTTTCAACAGATTTTTTGAGAGCTCATGTGGCAAAGAAGTCTGTGTTCACATTTTGTGTTGCCTGAAACTTTTTGGATAATAATTAAACCATTTCCTGTTGGTTTATTTTTAGAGTGTTTTTTTTGTTGTTGTTGTTGTTGTTTTTTTCTGTGGTAGATATTTTATCTTTCTTTTCTGTACTCATTGTTTTATGCTACTTGCCCCTCCCAATCTGCCCAGCCAGAAAAGGGGGATCTCATCTGCTCCTGAGAGCGCTTACTTTGTTTTCGATTTTGCCAGTGGTCCTTCATGTGTATTAGGCAGGATGTCCTGGCCATTTGCAGTACCTTGTGCTTATCTTGGTTTTTTGGCACCTTTTTTATCATTTGGGTGCCTTCGATTTTTCTCCCTTTAATCATCACATTGCTCTGATGCTATAACAGTGTTACAAAAAAAGTTATGTGTTGTTTGTTACACTATTTCAGTATGCATATATGTGGGTTCAAGGCAAGCGAACATTTGTTGTATCCTGATTAGTGCATTTTTAATTTGTAAGTGTCACAGTCCTCTGTTTTCACTACACTAGTCTTCCCTGTTTACAGTAAATAAAATGTATATTAGATAACATGAAGGAAAACCTCCTCAAAGAAGGCATATTCTCCAAATTCTTTCAGTTTGAAGTTTGGACATCCTCTTTTTTGCATGACTAATGAAGTTAATGACTCCTTAGCCAGGTTCACTTAAAAGTAGCTTCTATAACTCCACATAAAGCCTGGATCTTTATTTGTGGTATGTTCGCCTGCCCTCTATCTAATACCTGCCTTCACATTTTCTTACTCTCTTGAGAGTCTTTAGATTAACAAATGTCTGTATTGGCTCCAGAGGTCGGTCTGCAGAACAGCATCGCCGCTAAGGAGGGATGAAATAGCATAATCTAATAACTAGTGCATTAGAATAACAACTAGGAGACCTGGATTTTATTCCTGGCTCTATCACTAACAGTTTGTATGACTTTGAGCAAATAATTCTGTTTTCTGCCCTTTCTGTTTTCTTATCTATTAAAAAAACAAACAGACAAAAAAAAAAAAAACCCAACAAATAAGAGACACTTTGTTTTAGTAACATCCGTGAAATCAATGCATTGAAAATAATGCGTGAAAGCTAAATATGGCCAACCATTCTGAGGTTTATTTGAATGGATTGTCATTCCTCTTTAATCCAGTGGGAAAAATTATATGCAAAATGAAACAGGAAAAGGATTAGGATTCAGTATTGTAGGACAGTTTTATTGCCAATGTTGGCTTTCCTATTTGCTTATATTTTGGAATAGAGGAAAATAAGCTCCTTTGTATCCTGTAATTTTTCACTTAAATCTAATTGCCATTCTACACTGGCCTGAAATTTTGGACCAAAAATATCCTTTAGTTGTCATTTTAGCAAGAGATACAATCAAAAAATAAACATATAAATATATTTAGTAGACAAATTCAAAATGGAAATGTAGTAAGTTTTTTTATTTATTTATTTTTTAAATAGGGAGTTTACTTGACAAGAAAACCAGGACCTATGTTATAATTTTACCTAATTGTGTTTAGCTTTCACTAGCTTCATAAATGATGCCCTATATTTCCAATTTCAGTGCCTGTGGTAAGTTCAGCAATCCATAAGTAGAATTCTCTGACTGATAGCATGCAAAAGGTTAGACTAGATATTTTCTATTAACATGATACAGTTGTTCTTTGAGTAGTAACTATTTTTAGGTTTATAAATTGCAGGTATAGAGGTATTCCAAAGTCTGGAGTTGTCACACCTCCCAGAGAGGCTTAAGGGTGAGGATTTCTGGGTCTACTAAGCTTGAAGAATAAGAAAAGAAAAGAGACTCCTAAGAAACAGAAGATGAAGTTTGGGGCAGGGAGCCAGAAAGAACTGCAGGTTGAGCAAAGCAGGCCTCTGGGACAGGGAGCAGCAGTGATGAGAAGCAAAAAACCAGGTAGATTCTGAGAGACAATATGAGAACTGAATGTGATCCTAGCACCTTTATGAGCAAACCAGACTGATTTGTCTCTTGTGCAGTCCTAATGCTGGGAGATCCTTTTGCACTCACAAGAAATCAGAATTAAAAATGTGGCTGTGATGAATGTCCATGTAGCAAAGAGAGCTTCAGAGAAAAACAGGGATGTTTCCATAGATAAAACATTTTTTATAGCATCTCTCAGCAGAGTGGAGACACTTCACATCTATGTTATAGATAGCAAAGATTTGAACTAGTCACAAAACGGAGGTAAAAATGGAAGAAAAGCACACTGGAGAGCTAAATAACCAGGACCATACATTAAGGCATTAAAAAAGATGTATTGAGTGGCATGGCTGAGTTGTTTGTACAAATATGCAATGATTCTCATTAAAGCCACAGGACCCAATGATATTTTAAAAATACACCAAAGAATGGAGCTTACATACTCCATTCCTCTCTTGGGATCTCCATGGAAAGGGGTTATGACTGCTTGAGGCACAGACTTTTATTGTGACTCCATGTTAACTTTTAGGTTTGATGGAGGTGTCCCACGCTAGCCTTTACTGTCTGTACTGTGCTTTCAAAACGAAAAATATTGGGTACTATCTAAATTAACTAACTGTATCGTAGTTTGCTATATTTAGATCCCAGAACGTCATTAATTAGGATTCACTAAATTCAACTGAGTAGATTAGATTGTCAAAGAAAGCAGACCTCTCAGGTAGATATTGTAAATACCAGATCTTGGCTGCACGTGAAAAACAGTCACAAAATTTTGAGCTTCTACACTGGCTTGCCTGATGATCTTGCACAAATCTGCCACTATGTTCCAGTCTTCCATATCCTAAGACTGTTCCCTGCTTTAGTGTCAATATTTTCTTATTCATACAGAAATACCGTTCATTTTGACCATATGGAATATATTTCTTATATTGTTATCAGCTTTTCTGAAAACATGGCAGTCTTGGTGATTAGATTATATAAAGCAAATAAATATGTTGTTCTCTCTTTAGCTCCAGAGCCATCACACTAAAATGGGTGTTGTCATTACATACAAAGGGCCAAAATTCATTTGACATCTTGTCTATGAAAACCTCGTGTTACAGCAGATGAGAGCTTCAGAAAAGGCCTGGCTAATCCTTTTCAAAATAGATCAGTGTTCTGAAAGCAGAGTTTACTTTTTCCTCACTTCGTGCTGGTGTATTTCTTGGATCACATTGTGGTGAATTCATAGTCGGTCTTCAGTGGAGTTACATTCTTGTATCAGCTGAAGATATGCCTCCTTTTTCCCCAAAGCCATTCAAGGATGGCTTTTGAACACTTACAGGTCTTCTAAATTGGTGGTTTTCTAAGGATAAAGCAATAATAAAACTCTCACTTTAATTGTGCTGGGGAGACTTTGTTTTTATTAATTCCATTAAAAGTAGAGGACTCTTTCCAATGTGTAGCTGCAGGATACTGGTGCCCATCTGCAAACACTGTCTGTCAAGGATGACGGAAATAAGGTGAGACATCTTCCTGGGAGGCTAGCATGCTGGACAGTACTACAGGGGACTGTACGCATGCAATAAGTTGTTTGAAGTCCAACCTGCCAACCTTCCTCCCTATTCTCAGTGTTTTCACAGCAAATTTCTAGATGACTGAATTCTTCAAGGCAAGATACTATGAAGTTGCGCTTGCTAGCGTTCCTATGGCTTTAATAAAACTTGACATATGCTGTGACTTTTGGATGCAATCGGACAGCTCATGGGGAAATTAGACTTTATCATTGTTAGTGCAAAATAATCTCCTCCTCAGTAAACTACTGGAAAAGTAACCACTGAAAACTTTCTTTAGGAAAGGAAAGAGAGCTCTTTCTATTTCAGGTCTTCAAAGTTTAGTACAATTAACGATGCTTTCTTAGTGGAAAAAAAAGGAACGCCTGCACACCCCTTTGGGTATTAAGAATACAATATAGATATTCCTGTCAGGAACATTTACAGCACATTCCTGTCCTTTCTTCTAGCCATTTTCTAGACATGGTAGAAGAGGGAAAGTGGAACTTCACTTGATTCTAGAAAATGCAAACTAACTCTACTGCTAATGAATGCAACAATATCAGCAGAATAGGAACTTTAAAGTGAGGGAAAGGGAAGGTGCTTTTCAGAGTTTCTTGTGAACATGATGATTTCAGATGGTTGTGGATTGACATCAGTGGTTGTCGTGCATTGTCATAAAGTGAACGTTCTGAACAAAAATGTTATCTAATATAAAGGAAAACCAGTATATGCATCTTGCTTTGCCCCTACAGCAAGTATGAAAAGGGCAAGTACTTAAGAGCTCATGTAATATGTTCTTTGTATGTCTGTCTGGCATTTTACAGGAGCTGATTACACAAGAGCTTCAGAATTCACTGTCCAAAAAAATATAATACGAAGCAATGCTACAAACTATATCACTAAGAAATCATAATCTCCAAATCTTACCCATCTTCTTATCACTCAGTTTATTAAACTGATGGGTCTATGAAAGATGATACCACCTTCATAAACTTCCTTTTACTGTGGATACCTATAAACTCAGGCCCATACTAGTAGCTTTTTCCTTTCCTTTGCACATATATCTGCAGGCCATAGCCATGTCTGCTTACTCTCCTCTGTTTCTTCAGTTTGTTCTCAGTTCCTGATTTTTCATGAAGGCCTTTCAGTATGTTACATTTAACTGTGCCTTCACTGAAGCACTCCTAGAAGATCATCTTCCTGATTTGATATGTTATTAACAGGTCAGCTGCACTTCAGCTGTGCAAAGTCAAAATTGCACATTCTCTCTTTTTTTTTTTTTTTTTTTTTTCTTCTCAGAGAAGGGAAGTTTAACCCCATCATAAAGGAGAAATCAGAGCTTCTATACACTACACTAGCAAAGGCTAGTCTTAGGACAATAGCATTGCATATTCAATGCCAGGTATTACTGCTGCATGCCCTTGCTTATATGTAAATCTTATAAACATTTTTTCTTGAATTTATAGGGCTTTGGCTCTTCTTGAAAGGAAAATGATTGTCCTTATTTCAGTAAATGGCCCCTGACATGGAAAAGCAATAATCTCAAATAAGCTTCTGTGGCAAAAGAATAACATAACGTTCTACAATTTTTCTAGGAAGCTGTTGGCAGATGGATGGGAAGTCTCAGCATTCAGTGAAGATGCTGAAATGAGACTGATTTTTGTGGAACGTTTGGAAGCAGGGCTCTCGATAAGCAATTTTAATCTGGAATTTGGCTTATGCACAACAGCCCAGAAGTTGTTCCACATTATCTAAATTGTATTTGTGAACTATATGCAACCTTTTCCCATATCAGTATGAGAGGACTCATCTGACTGTAGACCAACCGTCAGGATGAAATTGCACAGAAAACATCCAATTGCTGAGCACTTCAGTATTTATTTGGGTGTTTGTCCACACAGTTCTGCCCTTTGTTCCAAATCTCTGCCATCAGATCAGAATTCCCTTGCTGATATGCTTCATAAAGAGCTTAAAAACATCCTGGAGCGATATTCCGCACTTTGCAAAAATTAGCACTTAATTTTTGTCTCGTGTAAAAATTTATGGCATCCCTGAAGTAACTCAATGCACAAACTGCTGTTTGGAAGATATTGAGAAAACTCACATTCCCCTATGAGGATCATAAAATGTAGAGGGAGTACCTTCTCTGTTTCCTCTTTGATTTTGTGATGCCTGTAGCCTGTGTAACTCTGGATGTTATCAAACAGATAATCAGGTTTCTGTGAGAATACCTGTTTTAAGCTCTCAATGCGTTTTTTAAATCCATGTTTTTTTTGTAACAGACAATGTAACAAATTGGTGAGAAATAATCAAAACTTGATATTTTCCACCTCTGAAAACCCAGAATATATTCACAAAGTGCTTTTTTCAAGATGGACTCTGACATAACAAATCAGAATTTTTCATGGTGTAATCTATTTATTTGCTGATGAACAGTAAAGTTCTCACAAACTTTCTCACAAAGTTTCTTACAAATTATGCTATCAGCTTTACAGACCTTAATACAGGAACTCATTCAAAGGCTTCTACTAACCAAGGTTTCCAATGAGAAGTACCTTTCCGTACTGTATTTTAAATTTTGGGAAGAGGAGGCTACATCTGTAACTGTCATGTTTCTGAATTTACAGAAATGGTGTTTGGCTGTGTAAGAAAAACTTTGCTGGAGATGGTAGACTAACTGCAAAAGAGTTTAGGGGAAGACCAGGGAAATCATACTTGTTACTATCGCAAATTGTCAGTTGTGCTATAAATAATTCAGTAGTAATTTCATATTAATGTGTGATGGAAGTCTCACTAACTTCAGTGTGCTGCAGACACTGTCCCTCCGATAAAAAAGGGGATTTTTAGGGAAAGATTTCCCACACAAGTTCATTGAGCTTTAATTAGTTTCCTGATTCAAATCTTTTAAGGTATACGTCAAACATACATCCCTCCTCATCAAGCCTATGCTGTGGATGTGTAAGACATATCCACAAATATCTTAGAGAAACCATCTAGATGCCCAGACCCACTAAAACCTCACACTTATCAAGCTGTTCGTCCTCCTTCCCACTGTGACTGACTTGGCAAAAGGTGAAATCATTAATAATTGCCTCCTTTGAGTTTTTCAGCATTTTCACTTCCAGCTGATACCTACGAAAAGTTGAAATTCTGTGAAGTTCAGGAGGAAAAAATAAGTCATCTTGAGTTAACTAATCTTCTGCTGAAGTACCCAAGATGGCTGACTGCAGGAATCTCACAAAAAATATCTCATTCTTCTTTGGTAATAGATTCTATTTCTTAAAAGACTGAAGAATAATAATGCAGTAAGGAACACAAAATAGAACATAAGTTGTGAAATCCATTTCTTTCTTTCACTTCTTCAGCTTCAGTACTATATACTGGACCATAGCTCATGATGGCCAGCCATAATAGCTTTATATTACCAGACACTTATTCAATGCATTAAATTATATCTTGGATTATAAATGACCAGAAGTCAAATGCATGAGAGTAATCTAGATAGGAAATGGAATGTATCTTTCTCAATCCCCTTGAAGCACCGACAGACAAGACAATTTGGGAAAAGACGACCTTTATCTTCACTTTCAGTATTTGTGTCCTATAGTAATATTGGACACAGCTATCTGCAGCTTCTTTTTGTAGGGCCGGTGGTGTTCTTGTAGAGATTACATATGTTCTGGTGTTGGTTCCAGCCAGTCATTAGACAACAGAGACTCCTGAAGTTTAGTCATGGCTCCTCCTGGCTTCAGCAAATATCTTCAATAAAGTTGAAACGGATTAGAGCTACATTATACAACACAGCTTATTTTATGAGGAAGAAATTTAAAATCACAGATGTTAACCAATCATTTTTTGGTGTTGAATTGATTACAAACTTGATTAAAAACTGCACAGTGCTTACTGAGTAGAGAAGCATTATAGCACCCATGGAACATGGATTCTAGAAATGACACTTTAATCTGCATAAACCCTGCGCGTATGTGAGCTTGGCAGTATAAGCTCAAGCTGTTCTGTTTAGGGCTTGACTGACTTTGATTTTCACAAATACTTAGAACCATCTCAGAGGCTATGAAATCCCTTTTCTGCTAGCTTGGCTAATGGAACTCTGTCCCCCTCTTCAGTTGAATTGGGATATAATATTTGCCACAGGTAATCACTCACAAAGTGTATCCTACTTCCATTTTGAAGTAGGAGCCAATAGCATTGGAGAATTCTTATTTTAGTGTGAAATATTCCTGTTCTGAACTGTCATGACAGCCACAGCAACTGAGGCAGAGCTTTTTTTCCTCTCTCTCTCTCTTTTTTTTTTTTTTTTTAGACTTGAGAATTCAAGAGGATACTTGAGAATTGAAGGACAGGCAGCTGAGAAATACTCAAAAATCATATATTGGTAAGTGTATAAACCCACTCATATCACTGAAAGAAGATGTGGATGTTTTTCATTTGTTCAGGTCTATGCATGCATTAGTATCAACTTTGAATGAATCTACTTTGAATTGGAGCCATCCGTTATACATAGATGATATTCTGGAAGTCAATGACCAGTTGAATTGCCTCCAATGTTAACAGTCTTATAATTAAAGCCAATGCTATTCATCCATCCATCTCTTCCCATTTTCTTCAAATACTTTCTATATCATGAATGCCATGCCCTGCAGCCCAACAAGCTTAGCTGAGAGAGAGGACTAAGACAAAAATCCCATTGTCCAAATGCTTGCTCAGAGGTTACTGCAGAAGGCTGGGGCTAGAGAACATTGGTGCCAGTTTGCTTAGTAAGTGAAGAAAGTGAATGTGTACTGAGTAAATCAGAAAGAATCTGAAGAGTTTACCTGAAGCCTAGTAATCACTCAATTCAAGACAAAAATTCTTGGAACTGTAATTGGCAAATAATATTTATTTCTGATCCTTTCCTGCAAGGGTATGATGCAGTTATAGAGGATAACCTGATGACAAAAGACATTGGCAAATCTGAACAGGGATCATTAGGTGGAAAACATTCATAATAGCTAAAAATAAAATGAATTAATTTTCCATAGAAGAACTGTGCCACTGGTGATTTCTCACTGATGTTGACAGAGGTGGAATGGTCATGTGTTGGCTCTACTATTTTTTGACATTTTAAAGAGAAACCTTATTCATAAAGGAGTCATTTCTTTGGGTGCCATTGTCAAGAACAATAGATTTCTTCAAGAAACCAGTGCGAAGACTGTTACAGATGTTATGAATTGCACCTCCAAGCTCATCTAGGCCTGAATGGAAAGGCCATTGATATCACTGTCAACTTTACCCCTTCTTTGATAGAATAAGTCTCACAATTCCAGGACAAATTCATTCATTTTCTCTGTTATCTCTGCTTCTCCTGTCATCACTTCTTCCTGAGTCCAAGGGGAAAGGTTTTTACTGCCAGGTGAGAGCATGTTATTTAAACTCATCTCTGGTTGTCATAGCTGCTGCTCAAGGATCTTCCTACAGCAGCCATGGATCCTTATTGCTTGTCCTTAGTGCCCATTATTATACTTACAGCCACTCTTGAGTCGTTCTATAACCTGTATCACTTATGTGCATCTTACTGTTTTCTCACATAAGTTTTCTATTCCTGTCATGACTTCTGAATCTTCCCCCAACATTGCAGACAAGTAGCTACCTTTGTTCAACTTGTCCTGAGTTTCCTGGTAGCACTGCCAGTAGCTTGGTGTCACTTCTGAGTCTTCTGCCTCCATGAGCTGGCTAGGCTATTAAAGACATTTCTGCACTGCTTTGTATCAGATTTTCTGAGTCTATCTCAAACATAAAATAAAGTCTACCAGTCACATGGCCCTGTATCCTGTGTAAGTTGCCTAGCAATTCGGAATTTTAGCTCAAGAAACTTCTGAGTTCTAGAACTGGGTCTTGGAGGGAAGAATAGGAAAATGTGTCTCGTTGGAGCTTTGTCCGTTTCTGCTTTTTAGCTACTAAAATTTCTAAGTACTCCAGACAGCAACTGAATCACCATGACCCATACAATAGATGGACACATCATTTTCTCTTTTACATGTTGTTTTTTTTTTTTTTACAGGTGGAAGATAGTACTACCAATTTGTCATCAACTCTTAATTTGATTTGTTTTCTATTTTGTTTGTCATTTGGTAAATGACATATTACTGGAAATAATAGTTCAAGATGGATGTGCTACTAAAAGCACATGAAACCTGCTAAACAATAAGAAGATTACCCTCGAAACCCTAAAAGACTGTAGACCTGGAAACTGGATTTGTGTGAACTGCTACAAAGAGTGAGTGCAAAAGAGGAAACCCATGATCACCAAAACCCTCTGAAATAAATGGACCCTCTTACTAAAGGTGCTGTCAATGTTGGAAGGTACTCCTACAGGAGATATAACCAGATATCAGATTCTTTTCTTAAATACATTATTTGTGTTGACAGATGGACTGTAAGAAATGAGGTACAACACAGAAGTGATCAAAAGCTCATTTTCTATTTTACTACACTGAAATTAGCCCTCATTTTGTAGCTTTTCTGGTTTTGGGTGAACAAAGACCTGATAGGCAGATAAGGTGTTAAATGGAGAGAAGCACTGCCAGTGATTTTCTTGACTATCAGATTGTTTGACAGGTCCCAGCTGAATGCTTGTTACTTTTGTTAGGTTTGTTGGTAGCCAATCACTCCAAAATTAAGGTATCATAGGTCATCATTTCCTTATCGTTGAAAGGAAATCATTATTTTCAAGGTCAGTAACTTGTATCTACATCTTCAACTTTACTAACATGTTGAGTGAGGTGGTGTTAGAAATATGCTAGACTTTTTTTCCTTTTACTTGTATTGGTTAGTGAGGTAGGATATCTAGTTCTTATTGCCTGCATGTATTATTCACATACCTTTCCATCAGTTAACCGAGGGCTATAGGACATTAGAAGTTTTGGGACTTGTAAACCTCAGTGAAGACTCAGTCAAATTTCTTAAACTTTTTCACAGTTGGTGTTAAAAGCCACAAGATCTGGTGAGATTATAACCCAATCCCAGTGTTGCATTCGTAAAGCGTGGC
>NW_009194748.1:0-4080 GCF_000690835.1 Fulmarus glacialis | reverse complement strand
GATTCTATGATTCTATGATTCTAAGTTCATTTCTCTCCAATGCCAGTAAATTGTAGTTAGATGTATTTCATCAGATTCATTATCAGTTTATTTCTGGGATCAAAATTAGGATTATTGAGGTGTAGTGTCTGAAAATGTTTGATTTGAAATTGTAATTATTGTTTAATCTTAAGTATCCTACTGAATCTAGCGAGGCTGTAGTAGTAATATAGCAGTTATTATAGTGTATAATTCAATTGGGAAAATGGATTATCTCTCAGGCATTGCAATGATGCACCGACTTCTGCTAACTAACAAAGTATTCCCCAAAGGAAGCTCCAGAGGTATGAAAAATAATATTTCTGAGTTAGCACAATCAAGGGGATGCATCTTCTTCACAATCTTGCTTACAGAGATATGTTATTGTACTTATTGTGAAAGACAAAAAATGTTAAGCAAAATAACTGATACCTAACTAATGTCTTAAAATGGTTATTCTTCCACAGCAATATCCTGTTGTAGGTTAAGAAGGAGCAATATTAGATTTAGAGCTTTTTTTTTTTTTTAAAAAAAAAAAGACATACTACTTTTATTATGCTTTTGAGCATGTGTTTTAAAAACTGTTGTTTCTGATTTTCAAATTAATTTCTATATTCATGTTTACTGTTCACTTACTAACTAACTGCACTGCTGCAAAAGAAAATCAAGAACACGATAGCTGAACAAAACATTAAACAATAACTCACAAATAAAGGAAAATATAAATTACACATAAATTATAATATAAATCCAGGTCCCTTAATGCTGTACATCTGGTCCAGCACTAGACACTAGATGTTTCTGATGAAGGGGGATTTAGGTGGGGTGGATGCAAGAACAGAACCACACCAATCAGTGACATACAATCTAAAATTTATTTAATAAGCAGGATGTGTATAGTGGGTGGATAGCGATTCCAACTCCCAGATTTCTATTCTCCAACACATGCACACTTCGCACATACCAGTCAGGGTCATGGTCCCTTCAAAACAAGTATGGACCAGAAGCACGGAACCGGAGAAATAGAATGCTCATTGACTGGACAACGTGTCAGTTCCTGGCTAGTGGACTGATCCATAACCTTGGGCTTACACCTCTGCATGGCATTGGGCAACCATGGATGTGGTTCCCTCTACTCCCAAGGTGCTGTTCTTTTAACTAGTTACTTCCATCTGTCAAATTGTCGACAAAAGCCACCAATGGCCTCTCTAATTACATAGCCCCAAGCCAACATCTTCAATTTTTTGCATATGTAATGGCAATTAGTGATTGTCACAGGGTTTCTGTCATCTTCTGGTCTCATGCCCCAATCATGTTATAAAAAGTGTGCATTAAGCAACACCTGCATAACAAAAGCCATTTCTTCCTTCTTTGTTTTTCCATGAATTACAAGATAAATGCAGAATATTTGAGCTAGGCAGATATAGTCAAGGTCCCACTTATCTGAGCATATCCATTTGCTAGGCTTCACCCTGTGACAAGGCCCCAGAATTTTTTTCTGGACGATTCTGAAGTGAGTCTTGGTGGGAAAAGTTTCTGCAGAAGTTCTACAACTTTGTGGTTCCTTTACACACTGAGACATTTATTTTTATTACTTATTTATTTATGCAATCTAATAACAGTAACTTTAATATTTAACATACATTTATCAAATAAAGTTTATATATATTTATCAATTAAAGAAAAGTGTGGCTAAATAGTTAAGTTTTTATTTTGGTCCCCTGGGACCTCTGGATTTTAAGTCCTTAAAAAGAAAGAACTTCAGTTTTATTCTGTGGTTCAGTGAACACCTACTAAAATCAGGTGATAGGCAGATTTGGTTTTGTCCTCTGTTTCAGGAAATATATTCTGCCATGTCTAGAACAGTGACCCAATCAGTTGCCTTTATTTACATCAAAGTGTGTATTTGTGCACGTGTATGTAGAGGGGAAATAGGAAAAAGAATCTTAAGTGCAATGGGTTCTAATTAACACCAGAGTCATTCACAGCATATATTCCATCTTTCAAGGTACATCAGGATGACACTGTGTCCTTAAACGTTCTAGGATTTGATATATCATAGCAACTAACAAAGAAACTATTTTCTCTCCAAATATTAAACCTTGGGAATTTTTTTTTTTTTAAAAAGGTGTGACAATAAAAGCACAAGATTATTTTCTTTGTCCCAGACAGTTAAAATATACAGTATTTAAGCTATATGCATCAATGTTCCATAAAATATTTTTTCTAGATCTGAAATAACTACCTTTTCAAATCACTAGCACACAGCATCCAGTTTGACTTTCCCTATCTTTTATTAATTCTTCTGGGAAAAAAGTACAGACAAGAAATATCAAAAAACCAGCATGATTTAGTTTTATTCTGATCAACGCAGAAGCAAAATAAGGTCAACATCATTTTGAAAGCAAGTGTCATAAGCTTACCCACTCAGAAACATCCCATATCAATAACAAAACAAAAAAACAAACACAACAAATTAATAAATAAATAAAGCCCAACAAAACTTGTGTAGAATATCCTGATAACAAATAGCTAAACTCCACTGCAAGGTGAAGTTACTGATCGTACTTAATCTTGCTTGTTCAGTAATTTTTAGTAGGCTGTGATAAGATACTTTAAATGTTAAACTTATGGTACAGAAAATAAGGGAAAAAAATGCATTCTTTAACTCCACCTGGTACAATACCATGGAGGTTTGGCCAGATGTAAACTACTGTTTCTATTTTTCAGATATATGGCTATAATTTTTAATGTACAGTATCATCAGTAAAGATATCATCATGCATGTATAATAAGTATACAAATGTACACACATTCGCTTTTCTGAAGAAAGCTTGCCAACATTATGAATTGTGGTTTGACATTTGATACAGTTAAGAAAATTGCTCTGTGTGATATTTTATCCTCAGGACTGGCCTTGCTCGCAAGAAGGGTTATATTAGCTTTTTGAATTCTAGGTATCTATCCTATCGATTTTCTGGAAATAGAAATGACAGTAACAGAATCCAAGGACAAAATATGTAAGGAAGGGACAAATAATGACTAAAATGCATCTCATTTGGATGTCCAATCCTTTTTTTCTATTATTATATAACTATTTATAAGAGATCTTCCTCATAGGCACCTCAGAATGGGATAAGGATCCAACATAACTACCATCAGAGATGGGAATCTAAATCTTATTTAGATCGCTGTTATGCATACACACAGGAATTGTTAGTACTTGTCATTTTGTATGTGGCCTTCAATATAATGAAATTACAAAGGGGCTTTCTTCAAAATGGATTTTAGTAGTAAGGTTGAACAAAAATAAGGTTTGTTATATCATTTTCTTTTTACAGTCACGGTATCTAAGTTTTATGTACAGCAACATTTGTTTCCTGGTTTGAAAATCAACCCCTAGCTGAAGCCTTCTTCTACATTTTAAGGACTATCTGAAATTAAATATTGGGGGATTTTGAGTTCACAGTTACTTTGCATTAAAACAGTAACTAACAAGTTATAGCTAGACATTGACTACACTAGCTCTAAGTTTCTTGGACTTCAAAAAATTATTATTTTTTTTTTAATCCAGAAATATAGAGTGATATGTTCTGTTGTGACTTTTTATTTCAATACAGGTATGAGAGTTCACCAAAAAAAAAAAAAAAAAAAAAAAAGAAATATGAAAGATAAGGGAAATCACTGTTATTTCAAGAAAAGTTACTGAAGGATATGGCTGTGCCTTAGAACTGTAATGATTTGCCCACTGAATAAAATAAGAAGATTATAAATTTTAAATGTTGATCTCTTTCAAGATCTTTAACTTATACACAGTAAAACTGAAGCAGCACCTTCCATTACAATGTGACTAATAGGCAGCCCTGAATAAAATAAAAGCGGTTTGTAGTTCAACAATATTTTTTTTTTTCCTTTCTCTATGTTTTCCTCCCTTTTTTTTCTTTCCTTCCTTGTAATCACTAGACTACAAGGGTGTTTTATTTTAAGTGGGAAAATAAGTTACAAACTCTGTGGTAAGTAATGACAAAAAAGTAAGGGAGTAGGGGTCCAGGAAGGCTGGAC
>NW_009194747.1:2366-3054 GCF_000690835.1 Fulmarus glacialis | reverse complement strand
AGTCTCTGACCCCTGCCTGGCCTCTCGCTGCCGCCTCCGGGGCAACCCGGAAGCCCGAGAGCTCCGGAGTCCCCAGATTCCTACCGAGAGTGAAACGCGGCTCCTGCTCGCCAGAGCTTTCCTGCCGTTAAGAAAATGCGGTTGTACTTCTTAAGAGGCTTCCCAAAAATATTTTCACAGATCTATAAAGCAAAAATACCACTGTATAGAATAAATCTGATGCCTGCTCCTTCTTGTCAAGGTTTTGTTCTGTGTTAATATGAAAACCAGCTCTGTTGGGCAGGCTTTTCTCCCCCCGGTCTGTGTAAAGCAGAGCGGTGTTTACAGAAGGGTGTAATCAGCTTGTGGCTCTGCAGCAGTTCAGCTTTTAAACTGGCGAGGACCTGAATGACAGACGAGCTGACAGCGGTTGCCGAGTCTGGGCGCGTGCTGGCTGTACGTTCAGACCAGCCCAACAGTGGAGGTTTGTCACCTCCTGCCCCTGAGCTGCTCTCTTGCAGTTCTGCATCTTTTCAGTATTTGTCATACAAAGATCTTAATGTGCACGTTGACTATCAAAGTTGGTTGGTAGCACGTACTTGTTTACAGTGCAGTTCAGTGCAGTATCCTGGGCTTTAGAACAAGAACAGGATATGGGGGTGTTTGCCCTGATATAATACAATATTACTATTTTTCATGCTATTTCTTT
>NW_009194747.1:0-2343 GCF_000690835.1 Fulmarus glacialis | reverse complement strand
TCCCTAACAGCAAATATTGATCAGATTACAAAAGCGACTATTAAAGTGTGGGTAGTTTGCTAGAAAAGAACGCATTTCCCAGATACTATGTTTCTTCCTCTCATAGGTACCAGCATATCCTGCATAGAAACCTCATTTACTTAGCTACAATTGCCGATGCGACGCCACCCAGCACACAGAAGACTGTAGACTGACCGTGCATACCTGGACGCGAGCAGTGATGCTTTAAGAATCTGTAGAAATACTTAGTTTAAAGTCCCACTTTGAGAGCTGAGAAGGTGTGGTCTTGAAAGGCAGGTAAAAAGTCATCCATGCTTTTATGTTAAAAATGAGAATGTAGTTTTTGATGTAATATTAGGCTAGCTTTTTCCCCATTACTGTAAGCAGAACTTACGGGTGATAATTATCACACTCCCTTTTTCCCTCTGAAAAACTCTGTGTAGCGTGCTTCTGAAAATAGCCTGGTTGTCAGGACAGCACTACCAGAGATGCCTTTGGAGAACTCTTGCAGTCTCATTGGAACAGAGACTGTTTCATGACTGAGGTTGTACAGTAATGGGGTAAGCATTTAGCTAGGTAACTTCTCTCTACCTCCAGCATGACACAGTCAGTCATACGTTGCCATATATATAAGCAGTAGACTGTTTTGTATCTTGTGTCGTAGGAATTGTGCTTAATAAACTAAAGATGTTCTTTGTAAATTATAGTATATTCTGGATTAATGTAACATGTTAACTAAAGGAGCAGCTCAGTGATTTAGTGACATAGGAATGTTAACTTTTCTAGGAAAGATGGGACTGTTGCATAACTCGGAGCAATTAAGTGCAAGGGAGAAATTGAGCCTTTATTTTGGTGAGAGAAGGCTGTGTGTTTGCCCTAGTTGTGTCAAGGCTTTTCCTTTTTGCTTGAGATGCTCTGTACTGCAGACTCTGTAAACAAGTAAATTCTTGCATAATCAAAATGGATTCATATGCTTCCTGGGTATTTGTCAGCATTTGTGGTCAGCTGTATCTGGTGTACTCTTATCCAGAAAGAGCACAGCTTACTTGCACACCTTGGATAGTGCATTTCAGTGGCTCATGATTAACATGAGCTAAACTAATAGCCTTGATAATAGTTCTGGTGGGGGCAGGGAAAGGGGGGCAGTTTTTGCTCACTACGATGAAAATAATTTACTCTGTGATTGCTAAAAATTCAAGTAACTTGGTTTTAGCAACATTCATCTGCACTACTGGTTCAAAGACTGCTAAGGCCTTTCCTGTATCATGTTCTTCAGGGCAATCTACTTGACAAAGTAGCCTTAAAGATGCTTCAGATTGTACAGTGCGTAAAGTTCATTTTTATATGATGACTCAGTAAGTAGGCAGTTGACAATTTTCAAACTGTTAAATAATCCCATGTTAATGAAATAAGATCTTTGTTTACAAACCAAAGTTACAGTTTAAGGTGCTGCTCATTTTCAGCAAGGTGCATATTTTAAACAGGTATGACCTATTAAATGTATATCTTTAATAAAGCAAATAGTTTACTTTTACAGAAGCTTTAAAATACAAAATGTACAGTTCCAGTTCAGAAGCATTAGCTATTCACAAGAAGCACTGCAATAAGGGTAAGTTAACTAAGCACCAAACCCTTGCACTTGGCAGTGTAAGTGAAGTTTAATGGCAAGACTCATTTGCCAAGTGCAACAATTCTTAAAATCACCAGTGTTCAGAACAATCGGAAGCAAAGGACAGAGTAGCACCTACGTGGTCAAAATGCAGACAAACTTTCTTTGTTTTCGCAATTCACTTATGTAGGTCCAGAAACTTGCCAGCATTTGTAATTACGAATAAACTGCAAAAACTATAGCAATAATTTTGGCACTTGCTAGAAAAAGTTCAAAATTAATGTTTTCATTACCTTCCATTTTGGTCTTAGTATGAATAACCAGTAAGTACAACCAAATTTGGGATTTAATATTAGATCTAAGTGACGAGATTTAGGAAACTCAAAACCATTCATCAAGTTAAATAACCACTAACATTTTCAGCAGAGGGTTTTCAAAATTATAGTAGTACAGACCATTAACAATTTACAGACAGAAGCCACACTGATTGTGCAAAGCACATTACTGTAAAAAGTCTTATGTACAGCAAACAAATCTTTGTAAACATGGTAAGTATGAAGTCTCAGAAAACATGGTGACAATATCATAAATACAGGCAACATTGGCATCCTCAAACAGCACAAAAGGTAACAATCTGGGCCTGCAAATATAGCCCATCACCATACAAACAAAAAAGGTGGATGGGTTTTAAATACCCAAATGTTTATTAGTTTTAGTGTTGTGTATACTTTTTA
>NW_009194746.1:0-12055 GCF_000690835.1 Fulmarus glacialis | reverse complement strand
TAAAAAGCTTATCCTTTTTAGATAAAGGGATTATTTATCCTGGATCTGTGCAGAGAAGCTTACCAGCATCCTCATGAAAAGTATTCATTAAAGAGTTAAGTAAAATTCAAAATACTCTGGGCTTGATTCAAACAGTCACAGCTCCTAAACTCAGCTCCTTAGATTCTCATTTGGTGTAAGTTTATATAGCTGTCGATGTAGCTGCACTGTGCTAATTTACTGCAGCTGACGATCTGGCCTACGGTGCTTTACTTTGGATAAAAACCATAACAATTCTGGCACCGTCTAGAATTCTTTATTATTCCATTTATGTAAGTTGCTTTCAATTAACCAGAGCAACTTGTCTTGGGGCAACAGAAGTCAACCTTAGACTCAGGGAAAATGTGTGATTTGCTCCCCAGTTCCCTTTCCTGGGATGGCACTGTGGTCTATAGGCTGTGTTGTCATGGCATGCCTGTCTCTTGCTGTCTGTCTTTGTTATGGTCGCAGCAGCATCCACTGTTCATAGCTGCACACTCAATTACTTGTACAGACAAAACTAAGTAACGAAAAGGCCTGCTGCCATAGCGTAATTAATCCTCTGGAGTCCCATAGGCAATGAGCAACTGCACAAACAGCTGACTAATCTGCCAAAATACGCATATATATCGATTTGCAACATGATCAGTTGTCTGCTGGTATTTATGTACTTAATTGTTAATTGTCCTTTGTCATATAGCAGAAGTGAACTCTTCTTAGCTTGGAATAACTTGGAAGCCACTGTTCATTGCCTGCATATTTTTACAGTGGATTGTCTATTTCTGGCCTCTTGACATACCTTCTCTTCCCTTTAAACATCACAGGGGAATACCCTCACCTCATATGAACATGAAGAGAGTAATTTTTTATCAACTACCCTCTTGAGTTTGATTTTCATTATCCTTTGTATATTACCTTCAGCAAACTTTTAAAAAGTGTATTCTCTATCATGAATAATTAAATTGCAAAAGTCCACATTAAATACTCGGCACTGAAGCAAGTCAAGTACTAAAAAATACGATGAAAAGAAAATAAACTTTCCATTTTCTTGATATAGATCTGACCTTTGGAGTATAATAACCACATACTGTGACAGATGACCTAAGCTGTAAACCTCTACATGTAATAATGATAGATTTGTTTAGATTTTTTCTGACATTAGGCAAACTATGTAATGATAAACATGCTGTTAATACAGAGGGCACATTTTTACATTTTCTTGAAAAACCATAATGGTTTTTTCTCCTTTCATTTAGCACTAACAAAAATAAATGGACTTTTTGTGCCTATAGTCATGATTCATAAATGGATAGTACTCTTATTCAAAATAGACTACTATTTTTCTCAATTAAAACTCAATAATGTTTGCTGCATTTGGTGGAATTTTGTGTGAAAAGAAACAGATATACTTGAGGTCATAGGAGAGCTCTTTCTTCAGAAAAATATAAGATCGCAGCAATGCTTTTATTCTTAATTGGTATAACAATATTATAAGAATTTCAGTTACAATAGGACTCCTGAGTCCACTGAAGTCAGCCAACCAATGATATATATTTAAGAAGGAAAAAAAAAAAGGTCTTTGGAATATATCTTTGGAAAGACCAAATCAGCAAGAACTTGTCTTAAGAGCAGAAAGGAAGGGAATAAAAGGAGAATTGCTGAACTCTAAACTGAATTGCATTTTCTTAAGGGTATGAAAATAAACATCACAAAAGAAAAGGAAAATAAAAACATAATTAGAGTCCTGATGGTAAAGGTAGAAAGAGATGTATGGATTATCAATGTTAGATCATCATGTCAAATTAACCCATAGATAGCTTGATAAAACTGATTATCTATTCAGATAACTAATAGAACTAGGAGTGTTGAACTAGTCTTTCTGGGATTAGTAGAGCTTTGATACATAGGACAGCTGGAGGTAGCTCCAAGGAGAGTGCCTTTCAGCTCTTTCATATTGAATATTTGCTTTTGTGACACAATATTGTGCTGATGAAATACTGACAGAGAAATTGGAAGCTATTATTGAAGGAGAAGATTGTAGACTTCATAAAATAAAGAAAAAAACCTGACCAAACAAAACAAAAAAACAAATTACTTTAAAAACTGAAGTAATAAAAGGGTTGAAATTAAAAAGCATAAAATGCCAGGTCAGGCCCTTGATGATCCATAGTAGGAAGTTCTGTTTGAAGCTCAGTGACTATCAATCACCTGCATTTGGCAAATGGGCCATATTCAGGTGTTCTATGTGATCCACAGGCTGAGTTAGAGCTGCCAAGGGGATTCAGTTCTAAAAATGCAAAATTTGATTCTGAATTAAATGAAAAGAGCTAGCGAAAATGGGAAGTGATAGTGCTGCAGTATAAGACCCAGGTAAGACCTCCTGTGCAAAATCCTGATCAGACACATTCCAGAAAGATAAACTGAGACTGGAACAGGCCAGGAGAAGGGCTACTAAGGTGGTTAAGAGAATGGAGGGCCTGCCTTTTAATAGAAGAGCTTAGCTTGGTTAGCCAAGCAAAGGAAAGTCGAGAAGGGGTATGAATTTGTTTACAAATACTCAAAGAAAGGAGAAATGCTGTTTAAACTAAAGAATCATTTTGGCACAAGAACAGATTGGTATAAACTAGCTATGAATAAATCCAGGCTGGAAATTAGATTAATGTTGCTGACCAGTGGAGCACTCAGATTTTGGATCTGTTCTCCGAGACTACTAGGATGAAACAATTTAGCTGTTTTTAAACTGGAGATAATAAAATGTGGTATCCGTGATGCCTGCTATCAACTAAAGCTTTTGCAGTTCTCTTTTTCTTAGTTCTTAGGAATTTAATTCATACATCTTCTATTCAACACACAAAGAATTGCCAGCAATTTTAAACAGAGCAAATTTTCCTTCTGGAGCCCATTTTTCAGTTTTGGTGTTACTAATTATACTTTGTTTTAGAATGTCAGTAGTCATTAAGGTTCACATTCGCAAAGAGATTTAGGTATAGCAAAGGATAATTTTAAAGTATCCTGCTCTGGTTTGTAACTTACAAACCTGATATGGGTAACTAACTGATTATACTTAAATACTGAGTCATCTCCTACACTGCAGTGCTTAAAGCACTACAGTTCCACTGAACAGACACGAGTGTCGTGGATTCCTGGGTGAATGTATTAGGGTGTTATCAGCTGACTTGCCTATTCCTTTTAAAACCAGACACTAGAAATTGTGGTCATGAAAGAAGGATGCCTTGAGTTTTCTTTTAAATTTACACACATAAAGTTTTTTGTCTCTTCTCAGTGTGATTGGAGGCCATCTCCTCCAGCACCCCATTCAAATCAAGGTCAGCTTTGAGGCTGCAGCATGGCCTTGGCGTTGGCTCAGAGCTTTGTCCATTTGAGCTCTGGAACATCTCTGAAGATGGAAATTCAACAGCCTCTCTGGTGATTCTGTGTAACAGGGAACCTGCCATGATGTTTAACTACCTTCTTGAAAAGGAATTTTTTCTTGTATCTAATTGACAGGGTGCCTCATGGGCCAGGGGCTCCCTGGGGTCCATCAGGGCATGGCCTGGCAGCCAGGAACAGGACAGCCATGGGATCCCAGGGGAGCCCCAGCCCTGGGCATCGGGCACCTCCCTGGGGACAGGGACAGCCGGAGGCCAGGCTGGGCTATTAGCCAATAGGTTGGGGTCAGGATCAGGTCTGATGAGGGGACCCAGGGTCAGACACAGCCCTGGGATGGCCAGGCAAGGCTATGGGGATGGGCTGAGGCCAGGCTATGAGGTTAGCCCACAGGTAAGGGTCACAGTCTGGACCAAGGTGGTACCTGATGGAACACAGCACAAGCACCACTGCAAAACAGCTGCAAAGCAGCTGAGGTGGAAGCTGAATAGCAAGAGTCTCCTCTAAAAGAAGCTCCCAAGTTCTTGCCGAGGCTTTTTAGCAGAGCTGGTTTTGGGGACCCTGCACTTGGACTTGCTCTAGTTTTCTTCACAACAGCTCTTATCAGTGATCTGGCGTTGAACAACCCTAAACTTCCCCATTCTGAAATACAAACCCATGCCTTCAAAACTTCTCCACACTACACTAGAGTTAAAAACCCCTCTGTATTGAGTTAAAAACAAATAAGCAAACTTGGATATGAGTAACACTGAGAACTTGCATAATCTACTTACCATGAAGGTTTGTAAGGTTCTTAATTTTTATTAAATTAGATACTTCTGTGGGTTTTTTTTATTGAAAAGGCATAAGTACACTTCCCTCAATGAAAGTGAAAAATCAATACTTGCTTAACTTACACGATCAGTAATATTTGTCCAAGAAAATATATTGATTTCATAGAGAGCTTTGGACCTTGTACATGTTATTTAAAAAAATAGGGGGACACTTTTCTAGGGAAATTTCATTCAATTCCTTATAGCAAAATAGAATTTTAATTTGAAGCTCTGAATTTTGATAGCTGACTTCATTGGGTGGTATGCAGTGGGAAAGAAAAAATGAATCACAGTTATTGGGATATACAGTGATAAAGAGACTAGTAAATTTAAGAGAGTATGAGACCCATAAGTACCACTCAAGAGACTGGTGATAGACATTTATTTAGAAATTTGTTTAGAAATGTATCTCAGTTCATTACTTCCTGTACATCTTTTGACTTCTTTTTTCTCTGTCACTGAGTTTCTTTGGTTGGTTGTGTTCTGTCAGCCTGCCATTTTGTACCTTGTCATTTGTTTGTATGTCACTTAAAACATTGCCTTAGTGGTTAAACAATTTTTTCTGCTGTATATTTACCTTGTTTTCATTTCCACACTTCAGTATGTGGACCATCAACAACAGTTTGTGCCACTGCTAAACCGAGTCACTTGTGTTGTTATTTATGTTTGTTATAAACTGTTATTTACACAGCAAGCTGTAACCATGATTTACAGTGATCACGTTAATTGACTACATTTCACTGTGCACCTCAGCTGCCAGTAATTTGGCCATAAATTTTACAGAATTTATTCTTGTTTTACAATGTGAGAAGCCTGTTGGCCTTTTGTGAAACTACATGATCAATGGTGTTCCACTAATTGGCTGGCAGCAATGCTAAAATGGTATAGCCATCGCTCTCTATTGTAGGGATAAAGAATGTGATTCCATCAATGTGCATACTTTATATCAGGCACAGAAAGCAAAGCTTCCCCTGGTGAAGCTGTGACCCACGTATCCTTCAAGGAAGCATATGAGGCTGCAGCCTTCTACACCACCAGTTTCTGGTAAACACATTAAATAAAGTAAAGATTCAACACACAAGCATTAAGTAAGTCCACTGAGTTGTGCATTATTCTGAAACCTGCTGAATGGCAGAAGGTAAAGTAATCACTCAGTAGAGTCAAGATGAATAAAATAAAAGGCTATCTCATGTTACAATTGATTTCAATCTGCTGAAATGTGCACTGCGCATTTTGATTAGCTGGGTAACACAGTGTATGCTTCTGCTAGGAAGGAGAAACTCAACACTATTGTACTTCCTTTGGCTGCCTATCCATTCATCAAAGCTTTCCTAATTTACATTCTATTTCCTTTGATGCAATCAATGTGAACAATAGAGGGTGTTACCTTGCATTTCTATACTTTGATCTGATTTGGCATTTGTGATCAACATAGTCTAGCAACATTGCAGGTTAGGAAATATTTTGCTACTGCCATCAATTACATTGTTCAGTGACCTTCCCTCTCCCTGCTGTATTTTGAAAATACATGTATATTTTTCAAGATGTCTTTTTTGCCTACACTATTTGTTTTACAGAGCAACACTCTGTGTTAAAATGAGAGATGGTAAACAACATCCTTGATGCTTAAGATGAAGAAGCCAATGGCTACTTATCCACCATTATATTGATGTACAGTTACTATTACAGTGAACATAAATAATAATACCATTAATCCTCCATGACGCAGAGAACTACTTACATAGCCTGCAGCACTGTGGTATGCGTTACCAGTTCCTGGACTTGAGCTTTTTACTCCTCCAGAAAGATGTGGTTTGTTGATGCGATCTCAGTTCTTGAAAGTAGAGACGATGTGAAATAAACCTGATAGAGCATTATGAAATAACAGTAGTGCTTTCTTTTTTTTTTTTAGTTCTAGCAGGTGACAATGAGGAATTAATAGACCTGTATTATTATTTTTATAATTATACCTAAGCACATTTATGCCTCAATTTGTTACTCTTCTATTGCATGTCTTTGGACGTATTACTTCCATGCTATATGTCTGAGTTCTTTCACTGGTGGAATGGGATAATAAAAATTAATATTTCATTACTTTAAGATTCCCACTATAAAAGAAGTGTTGTGTGTGTTACGTTAGTTCATAGGGCAAAGCAAATATGGATGACAATTAAAGTCATAGGTGACTTCTGCTCCATAAAAAGTGAAAGGGAAAAAAATGTTAGTTCAATTAAGTCACTATTCTCTCTACAGCCATTAGAACAATCTAAATTTAAATATGTTACTACTGTCTTTATCATTAAACAGCCCAAAATACCTTTTATAAATCTGGGATTGGAAGTAGGAGCGATGCTCCAGGCTTCCCAGTCAAATTCCATCTGTAAGGCATCTCATCTTTCAAATTCTGAGTTTGCATGTACTCTTGCCTGCTGACATAAAACAGCTCTATAATTGTTCTTACTACCTTCATATTCCTATATGATTTTCTACCCAAGAAACACCTACCTCTGAGGAGCTGGGAAGATCAACCAGTCCTGAAAAACATCTTCTAAGCCTGGAACATCTGTTAATCCTGTTTCAAGTTGCCTACACTCCTTGAACCAAGGAATGGATAGCCGTCAGAAGGAAGGTCTTTTCAGATGAAGGGTGTCAAACAGAGCAGAAAGAAATGCAGAACTAGGAAAGAAGAATAAATTAAAAAAGAAAAAAAACAGCTGCTGAAATTGCTTATGGAGAGTGGGAGTATCATACCTGGAAGACATAGTAATACACTTTTCTATATAGTTTACACATCAGTTATCTGGAGAACACCCCCTAGAGATGAATTCATCTTATTTGTAAGGAATACCTAGGTGGTTCATGAGCACATGGGCATACTAACATGAATGATACTAGCAAAGTACATTTACTGTTATCTTTAAAAGGGAATAAACAGGTGAAATTTAATAAAGTGCCTGTTTTTATGTGTAGGCTAAAAAGACTTGAAAATCTAAAGGGAACAGCTATCAACTGTGATGGAGAGCAGCAGGGAAAACATATATTTCTGTAATGGAAGTTAGTTATTCTACTTATTATAGCAAGCACTTGCTCATAGCTTCTCTGTTTAAGAATGCAAACCAGTTTTCTTTGCGACCTCCTGCTTTCTCTAACACTCATATCTGGGGACGAAGTTTTCCATGTTCTTCTCTGAAAGAAGGTGGATATATCATTCTTTCTCCTTCCTTTACTGGTTAACATTTTGGTTCAAATCCTGTCTACTCAGACTTTCACAAGATCTCCATTAAATTATCTTTCTTCCTTTTACTTCTTTTACTTTCTTTTTTCCCTTGCCCTCTTTCTTTGACTCCTCTTTCAGTCTGTGTTTAATCTTCTGATTAAAATCTACCAAAAAAAAAAAAGCCTAGACACTAATATTTTGCTCATTGCCATTATGCTGTTCATAGTTTTACCCTACCTCTGGTTCTTGGTGTATTGGGTGCAGGTGCCCAGGCGCTGGCAGTGGGGGGCTGCGGGGTGGCCTCTGTGAGGAGAGGCCAGGGCTGCTATGTGCCAGACACAGCCCGTTCCAGCCGGTTCCAACCGACCCACGACAGGGCACAGCTCAGTCCAGCAGCCAAGATGGTGGCACCTCTGGGAAAGCATATTTAAGAGAGGGCAAAACACTGCATGGCAGTGAAAAGTGAGGGAAAAAAGGTGTGAGAAACAACACTGTGATCACCAAGGTAAGAGCAGAAGGAGGGGGAGGAGGTGATCCAGGTGCCAGAGCAGAGATTCCCCTGCAACCCATGGAGGACGTCATGCCGAGCAGGTGGATATGTCTTGAAGGAACTGCAGCCCACAGAGAGGACCCATGCAGGATCAGGGGGAAAGTGTGAGAAGGAAGCAGCAGCAGAGAAGAGCTGTTATGGACTGACCGCAACCCCCTTTCCACATCCCTGGGATGTGGTCGAAGAGTCAGGAATGAAGGAGTGAAGTTGAACCTTGGAAAAAAAGAGCTTGGGTGGTGGGTGGAAGGAGTTGTTTTAATTTTTGTCTTTGTTTCTCACTGTCCAAATCTATTTCACCTGGCAACAAATTAAAACAATTTTCCCCCAGTCAAGACTGTTTTGCCCATGATGATAATTGATAAGTGATCTCCCTGTCTTTACTTCGACCCGCGAGCTTTTATTTTCTCCCCCCGTCGTGTTGAGGAGGGGGAGAGAGAGAGTGGCTGGATGGGTGCCTGGCAGCCTTCCAAGGTCAACCCACCATACTTAGCTTGACTCTTAACTCTTTTAGCTTATCTTATGTGTAGTTTGCAGGTAACTGAGGTGGAAATTATTGACTATTTTTTGTTTGTACCACATTTTCCATAACGGGCCCAGTTTTGGGGTGATACTTATGACATGCATGTGATATTTTGTGGGGTTAAGGGACAGTATGGAGTCACAGTACTTACACAGAAATAAAGAGAAATAAATACTATTGAAACCATAGTGAAGTTAGATGAAAAATATGGTTTTCTGAAAAATTCAGTCCCTTCATATATGAAAGAATTAATCTGAATCAAAATATTCTATACAAAAGATAAACTTGAAAAGGACTAATAATAAGAGAGACCTTGGGGTGATTGTGGATAGTAAATTGTAGATGAACTCATTCAGCATATCTCAGGGGAGAATGGCAAGTGGGATTTTTTGCCTGCTTGCAGTAAAGCATGAAGTCATGCAGAAATGAAGTGTTAATCTCTGCATAGCTCTTATGAGGTCATGTCAGGAATTCTGTGCTCAATTCCAGGCATCTCAACACTTGAGATATATGGACAGCTCTGAGAGGTTTTCTAGGTAGATAGTTCAGAGAGAGAAGTACTAAAATGATTGTAAACCAGGTGGGATTGATTTTTGAGAAGAAAAGAAAAAGCAGTATAAGAGTTAAATAAACTGCATACATAAAGCAGCCACAATAGGTGTGACTTGATATGATATTTAAAGGGTGTAAATTCCATGGAAGAAAAATAATTGTCAAGGAAATTAAAAAAGCACGTCATTCCAAATATTTAGATAATGCTAAAGATCCAGGAACAGAGAGGCAAAGACTGTTGCAGAAGAGCAACGAGGTCCAGGTCTGCTGCTGGAGCTCATTCACTACTTTGTCCTGAGACTAAATCCCACTTTTTCAGTCCTGTGTCCCTTCTCACACTCATGGATACACACATACTTCAGCCATCACCCTACTAATTTCTCAACAGTCCTTACTTTTTCTCCTTGCATTGACAAGCTGCAAAGGACTGGGAAGAGAATGGGATACTGAGATAAGGAATCAAACACAGGGAAGGCCTCAGCATCTCCAAAAATATACTACCAGAAAAACTTACTCCAAAGTCATCCCTTCGCACAAGGTAGCTGGAAGAAAGAACTTTAGGGTACATTTTCCATTGCATCGCCCGTACATGGGTGCTCAGTGAAGGTAATATGCAGTTAAATACAGCTGTGGAATTTGTGTGGGGTTTTTTTCATCGCACAGACATTTTTGCAATGATTTCTTAGAAGAAAAAATAACCGAGATCAGACTATAACTGTTGCCAACAACTATTAGCAGCAAGTATTAAGAGTAAATAGCATACTGGCAGTTGTGTATGAATGAGAAGGTTGTGCATTTGCAAGTATGAAAATCAAGCAGCACGTGTATTGTGAAAAGGTATATGAAACCTTGACACATATACTCTAAATCAGTCAGGAGCAAATTTGTTACTACTGGGATGCAGCTTCATCACTTTTAGGGGTCACATTCCATGTTCATTGTTTTGTTTTGCTTGTAAACAGGAAAGTTTGATTTACCCTGGGTTATTCATTTTGCTTTTACCTAAGCAAAGTATGATACATCTATCTGTGATATAAAAAAGAGAAAAGCTAAATGTACTGTCAGGACAAATGCCGGGCAGTGACTTGTCTTTTGGAGTAACTCCAAATACAGTGGTGTACATTACATCTTTTGGAGTTTGCACCGTAAAAAATATTGCTAATCTCCGAATGAGGGCAGAATCCCTGGGTCAGTGGAGACTTTCCACCAATATGCAGGTGCTCCTTGTAACTTTTCCTCATCTACCTCATGTGCATGAAATCAGAGAACCAGGTAGCAGAAATTAATGTCTCAGGAGGAAGACCTGTATCCTCAATGAACAAGGCTAAAAAGGGAAATGCGTAGAAAACCTTTCCAATAGAAATACTAACACTGTTTCATCTCTGCATTGGTTTACAGCTTAAATTGAACTTCTTTTGTGGTTTGATATTCATATTGTAGACCTCACTCAAAATAAGTAACAGAGAACTTGAGTCCAAGAACAGTACCAACTATGATTCCAGGAGAAAAAGATGTGCTTCACTGAGAAGATGATTCCTCATGCAAGCATCTCCCTACTGTAATTTTTCTGCAGGAATTCAAAAAGGTGTCTTTCATGAAGTAGCATTGCAAAAGTTGAACTACAGGTATTAATGTTTTCATTACACTGAAAGTAGGCCACCTTCAGTATATTCATCAGTGTGCATCCTATTCCTCTGGATGGCACGTGAAACAATAATAAATAATGCACAAAGGAAGTTAATCTGTTTCCAGAGTATTTTAATAAACAAAATGTACAAAGCCATTCAGGCCTTGGGCTTCTTACCAGAGCCTGATGTGAGAGAAATACCAAAAGCACACAAAACACCTCTGAAAGCTGTTAAGCTGCTTGTCCAATTTCAAATTTGTATTTATTTTTTCTTCTCACAAACCATGATTGGATTTCATACAGTAATCACACTAATAATATAATAACTTTATAAGAAGTGAGAAAGAAGAACATCTCTACCAAGGACAAGTACTGTTGCAGCAATTTCTAATTATTCCTCCTATATTCCTTTTCTTTTATGTGTCTGGTACTGTAGAGAACAACAGAAAAGCAGCTATCACTTCTGTCAAGTGCTCGTGTTGGAATGAACTGCACATGGAGAAGAAACTGAAGCCGCATGCATTAATAGCTGTGAAACCATGTTCTGCTGGCCAAGGAGGAGGTACTGAGAAGGGATGCAGAATGTTTCCCTTAACTTGCATGAAGTTCCTTTGGGCCACTGCTTTCACCAGGCCTGCGTATTTCCTAGTCAACCGGTCTCTTATGTTACTATGGGTATCTGGAGCCACCATTATTCCCTTTACTCATTTAGTATCACCAGGGAAAGACAGATGTTTGTGCGAGGACTATATGAAATACATTTCTTTCATCTTCACTCCTCTAGTGAATATTCATGCTCTCAGCCTCAGTAAAAGAGGTAGAATATTCCACCACCTGCAGCTGAGATAGATACTCTTTTTATAGGTACACACAAATAAGAGCATATGTTGCATTGTTCAGGGGCTGATTAATTAAAAAAAAAAATCTTATTTTTCTGCTGTTAATAAAAATGCATTTCATAGAATCAAAACAAACAGTATCTTAGTCTGTAGACTAGTAATCGGTGCAAGCAAATAGTAAACACAAGTTAACTTGCAACAGTTTTTAAACACCACAATACAATATTGTATAGCATTATTGGTTCAGCCTCAGAACATTCTTATTCCATTTTCCATTTCCAACACATAATTTATGCTTCTCTTCTGTGATTTTTTTTTTTTTTTTAAAGACTATGGATAAATGGATAAATTTTAGTGTTTCAGTTCAGGCTATTAGAAACATAGTGGTTATTACATTTATTTAAATTTAGTAGTTTACTAGCCCAAAATCATCTTGGTTAGCTAATGAAGACTTCTAAGATAGAGAAATTTTTATGAATAATTGGGAAAATGCGATCGCAAAAGCTAAGGATGAGGATAAGGCTGAGGTACTT
>NW_009194745.1:9960-25772 GCF_000690835.1 Fulmarus glacialis | reverse complement strand
GGTCTTTTCCAACCTTAATGATGCTATGACTCTATGATTTTATGAAAAACAGACAAACCACAGAACAGTCATGATATACTGGTGGTATATGGGTGCTGATCAGTTGCTCAGCTAACCTCTTAATTAGAAATAATAACTTTTAATATTTTTCCATCTGGTCTTCTCCAGTATCTCTGAGGCACATCTTCATTCTTGTTTTCTGCATTTTCCCTCTTCTAAATTCCCATGCCCTTCAGTTATTTGGGTCAGAAACTTGCTTGTGATGAAAGGTACTAGTGTTTCACAACATTTAGATACACAGCATGGGTGGGAGTTAAATTAAAATATGTGTATTTTAACAGGAACATCCTCTACAAGTGTTAGCATGACTTCTCATTGTCACACCCTCAGGACAAAGAAGCTCAAAGAAGATTTGTCTGTAGCAGTAGATTTATTATGGCAATTCTTTTCCAGATTCATCTTAGATTGAGTATCTAACAGATGCACCATTTTTCTCAATGGTGTTTTTGGACACAGGCATAAAATAAAGTCATAAATGGAACGGAAAAAAAAAAGAATATAATCAAATTTCAGTAAAAAAAATGAAACCAAGACTTCTGGGAGATTTTTCTAACAGACTATTTGATTTCTGTGCTTCAGTGAAGACTAAAAGAGCTAACAGTAAATGTGACAACAAAGTTTTCCAGTCATGATCCAACCCAAAGCATAGAGTATTTAAATCTGACGAAAAATCTTGCTTGTTTGAATACTTCAGTCCAATTTCTCAGTACTGAATCTATCACACAGACTTTGGATAAGCTTAAAGTGACCATTATTTGAAATGGTGCCACAGAGCCCACTGCGGTCTTATCATTACCCTGCAGCTCCTAAACTGACCTGGATCCACAAAACACTGTGACTGTTGCTACAGGAACACTTGAAACTGAAACACAGATTTAAAATATTAAACAAAGTTAACTTTTTAGCTTATGCTTAGATCCATTTCTGGCCAACAGCATCCTAAAATAAGTGTTTTATTCCAATGCAAAAATAAAGAGTTACAAAGAAGGGAGCATAAGTATTCTTCTTGATCTGATCCTAGATTGTTCCACAATAGAAAAAGAATTTTTTTTTTTCTTAAAATTGTGAAAAACACAATTTCCTTCTTTGTGCCCATTGTTCTCACTTCCAATTGCATTTCCATTTACAGAAGAATTTTGCCAAATAAATTAAGAAATTCAAGAAGAGAATTGGGGTTACCACAGAATCTACAGTAAATTTTTTTTTTTTTTTTCCCAGGATGAAGAGTCCGTAAGATGACTTATGGAAAGTCAAAGTAACAACGAATGAGATCGACCTTGTCCTGCAGTAGTTCACAGGACTTAGAATCATTGAGGAGGTTGAAAAGAAACATGATGGTAGGGTGAATTTATGAAGTGGATCATAAAGACAGGTTTGATGGGGTGGGAAAAGAGAGAAAAGACAAAATTTTTAACCTGTTGGTGATATCAAGAGTTACTTGGACACTTTCTAATTTTGAAACTAAAAAGATCATTAATAAAATATTTCCTTTCTCTTGACATCAGCTAGAAAGAGAGTTTGAGAGGAGACAACGAAAGAAAGTTGAAAAGAATGCACAGAAAGTGTGGTTCAGGAAACTATGATATTGTTTAAGTACCTTCCTGAAGAGAAAGTCTGTCAAGGCTTTCAAGTCAAAGGGAAAAAATACAAGATGATGCTTCACATATATGCAGTTTGGAAAAAGGTCACAATTTTCTAATGATAAAGTTAAATAGCAAATGGAATGGCTTGGAGAGAGGCAGTGAGTTCTCCAGCTGCTGCTGATTTCAAAGGAATCTCCTGTGGGAGATACAATTTAGTCACACAAAGGATATCGTGCTTCCAGGTTCCAGAGGGCGTCCAAGGAAGAGAAGCTGATTGATCATGAGAAAGACTCCCTTATGGCATCTACAAGCTTGTTGCCTGAAGATCTGACTCATTCAGCGGAACTTTAGATAAACATCTAAGAGTTGGGCCCTTAGTGAAATTAAACTGAAACTCTAAGTCATTTGAGACACACCCATCTTTGTTGGAAACTTTTGGAACAGTCTCCTTTAACTCTAGAAATAGGGGAAAGCCATCTTTACTTTCATTTTTAAAAATTATTTAAAAACTCAAAGCAAGAAGCCATGCAAATAATAATTTCATGTTTTGGTAAAAATAAAATCCAGTTTTGGTTAAGTATATTTTAAGTAATATACGATATTTGTTTGGATAAAAGCCACACCTACGTATAGTAGCCCTGAATATGGCTCTCATCTCAAGAATTTCAGAAGTTCGTATCTAGGCTTCCTAGTGTTAATGATGTCAGACTGCTGCTATGTCTCCATGACCACTGGTCAAGAGACCTCTGTTCTTTCCATGTGCTCTCCCAGGTGGCTGAATACCATCCAGATGTGATTTGAAGGGAGGTTGTTTCATTAAGCACTGTGCTATATGCTTGCTGAAAACACGGTACCCCATTAACAGACTTGCACAGCTTTCAGATCAGGGCTAACTGCTGTCATTTTGGTCTCTTAGAGGCTGTGGGACTGTGCAGTGTCTTGCAAATGCAATGGTAAGATTCATGCCAGTGCACTCCTTTTGGTGGTAAAATTCTAACAAAAAAATCTTTTGGTGTTATTTGAGTAAATGCAGTAGCATGTGGATGATCTGATCAATAGGAAAATATTTACATCAGGAAGGATAGGGAGCATTTTAAAAAGGGTGCCTAGACTACAGACACACATGCATGTGCACATGCACATACTCACAAATACCGTATTAAAGTACAACTTTTTTTTCTGTAAATATAAAGAAAATGACAAATGTAAAGAGTATTAAAGTGAATATTAGGCAAAGGTGCAAAATTTAAGGTTAGAGATTTAGTCCTTGTTGCTTTTGTGAAATTAGGCTTCAGTCCAGTTAAGCACTTAAGCATATGCATAACATTATATATGTAAGGCACATTAATACTTATTGCTTGAAGTTATGCATGTGCTTAAGTGCTTAGCTGGATTTGGGCCTTAATGCAATTTAGCTTTAACATGTCTTTTGTTTGCTGTTTAACTACTTTTATATTGCCTTTCAGAACAGTACTAACAGGAGCAGTATTAAATAATCATTTTAACATACTGCATTTATTATCCAAGGTATAATTACAGCTATTATTTCCTGTACACCTATTTAGAAACAGAGACAGAGGTTTCAAAGCTTCTCTGTGGGTGCACAACTATCCCAGGATGGTATCTGAAAAATAATTCAGATCATTTGCTTCAAATTCTCTGTTCTAACTACTGCTCTGTGATGCCTTTCATTCCTGTGAAACTTTTAAACAGGTTCAAACCTTCATCCCAAATTTGGCAAGCTAGACTGAATCTGAAGCCATGTCAAGGTCTGAAAATTCTTGATCAACTATTTAAAGAATATTTCCACTTCTGCTTTTCTTGGTTTTAAGTTGGAAGTAGAAGTGGAACTCCTGAAATAACATGAAAGCAAGTGCCAAGTTCTGTATGAATATCATTTTTTAAAGGCAGGAGGCAATTCCTATTGTGATTTGTCAACAGTTCTAAATAATACTTGTTGACAGGTAGTAAAAGCTTGACACAACCTGAGGAGGCTGTGCAGGTGGGCAAAGGAGAGTTTTAGGGCACTTTACCAGGGCTGCTCTGAATCACGCTGGTGACTCAGTGCAGTGGGGAGGGCTGTGAAGTGTGACGGTGTTATGCCCCAGGCGTTATTACTGCAGCCTTCAGGAGAGCGCCTGCTTGTGCTACCTGAGGATTTGCTTGCTCTGAAACGATCTTTATGTAACTGGAATCAGGGCTCTGCAGTGTTTATTCACCAAAAATGTACTGCAGATTTAACTTAAGTGTGATCCATATGCTTCCTCTAAGTCTATAGATTGTGCATGCTTTACATTGCACTTCTTGACTCTAAATTAGGCATTTACTGCATTAAGTGCATCTCTAGGAGTGGTTGAGCAGAATCCTTCTATTTCCAAAATATCCAGGAAGAATATAAATGAAGTACTATTGCATTTAGGAAAGGAAGAATGAGGAACAATCCTGCCCACTCACTCTCTAGGGTGGTTACAGGGTTGGATCTCTATGCAAGCTGTGGAAAGAAATATTTAAATCAAATATGTAAACGAAATGTTTGAAATTACTTTTGCTCACCATCTTTCAGGCACCCAAAGATCTAATCTTAGGATGGCTAAGGTGCTTGGCAAAAGGAACACAAGTGGTGCTGTTCTTTGGCCTGTCCTTGGCAAGGGTGGATTCGTGGGCACACCAGAAATTGTGGAACCATCGCTCTCACTTGAAATTACAGACCACTGCAAATTTTGTCACCTTTTGCTGCAACATGCATGAACCTTGATTTCTTTCACATATGCGTATAGCAAGATAGTGACACTGGCAGAGCATGTCCATGCAGTGCTGTGGAGAGGCCTCAACCAGGGCTGACAACCCTTTCCTTGGGAGCTGATTAAGAATCTCTTGCCCTTGGCCTCACTGGGGATAATCTGCAGGCTTGACCCTGCCTGGCCATGTGCCCCACTGATCCTGACCCTGACCCAGTGGCTGACTTCCTAGCCTGACCTAGGTCATCATCATGAACTTACCTGGTGATCTGGGCTTTAGCCTGATGGTTGATACCATCGCACAATTTTCCTCTGAGGAAAGAAAAAGAAAAAAAGATACCTCCCGGAAAGGCTGAGCCGGAGGAGCTGAGGTGCATGGCTGTTGAAACCAAAGCCAGTTCCCAAACTGCTTGTTTTAACCAGCTTAAAACAATCTGTTCTGCCCTGCTGTTTAATCCATGCTTTCCATCACCTATTCTGATCCCTTGTCTGGGAGCTACATTTTTCATCTCTAATGTGTCAGGAAGCTTTTCTCTGCTCATTCCAGCAACATCTCTGTGTCTGCTCAGTCTTAAACCTGGAAACTGCTTGCGGGGGGGCGTGGAGGATGAAGGAAGGGGAGGGCAATATCTACCATCTTTTTACCACACAAGCCTTGGGTCCCCTCTCCCTTGCTAGGTGATAGACAAAGGACAGTGCTGCTTACCACATCTGGAAGCTGGTTATCTACCAGGATCATGGGGGCTGTAAAGAGAAAAGGAGGGAAGAGGTCTGAGGGATACACTGCAATTCCCAGGCCAACCTGCTTCAAGCATCTGGAAATTCAGTAAGAGCAGATTTTCTTGTGGTATTTCTTCAGCTCAGGTTGGAGTGCTGTCTGGAAATAGGAAAGCAATAAACCTTATGCAAACATTCCAGTAATACAAAGAGAGATTTGGTTCAACAGTGGTAATGAAAGGGGCATGTATTTGGGCTCTTATTTTATTCAGTTTGGCTTGCCCTTTTTTAGCAATTGAGTGTCGATTGACACACGCTTGTTTGCCCGGTAAGAGTTAAATGGAGATCACCTAATCTTTTTCATAGCAGCTGCTCTTTAAAAAACATAGGAGATAATAGTGGCTTACATGTGGTATTAGAGTTAGATACATCTGAGCCAGTGACCTACCCATGAAAAATACTCAATCCATTTACCAGGATGGTTAGCCATTTAGTCTCTTAAATCTCCATACATAGTGTCTTTTCCTGACTTCAAAGATCACTGGTAATTATCTGTTTACTCAGTAAAAGTAAGCTAAAGATTCTTTTAGACACTTGCTCATAGTGGATCTGGCACTGGTGCATTGTATGTAAATTTGCCATATGTGCCAAAAAGTCTGGCAATTGTTTTTGGTATGGACTTAAACGTATACCACAATGCACCTGGATATGATGTATCATGTCAAAACCAAGTAGGGAACTTTTCCTGATAGGGTCCATGCAAACATGCTTTTCTTCTAAGTGTCATCCTATGTCATGGGCCAGAGGACAGCATTTTAGTGAAGATTGCCCCTTCCCTTGGAGTTCTTCAGAAACAGGTTCTCTCCTGCACAAACCTAATTAATTAAAAATGCAGGCCCTTTCTTGGTGTGTGTGGTTTATTGTCTGAGTTCAAGGTGTGATATTTATTGGCTTTGACATCTGTGCTATTTCAAATCTTGGCGCAAGCTACATTCTCGTCATTAAAATATTTCAAAACCATGGTTATAAATCAAAGTAAATGACAGTTCAAAAATAGGCGCAGATGAAATAGGTGTGTTGTTCTATCCTGGGCACAGCCCATCATTATTTCCTTTCCACTGCAGCTGGCCAACTTGCTAATTTAATTACTTTCTCTTTCTTCTTTCCCCAAAGAGTGAAATCTATCAAAAGAACAAGGTTGGTCAAAGAATTTCTCTCCAAAGCTAACAGAACTAAGTGGGTTTCTTTTACAATGGGAAAGTGATAGCTTAGCTGCAGAGCTCATGGCAGAGTTGTGGGGGCCAAAGCAGAGGCTTAAATGTTGACCTGCACCTACACACAGTTGCTGCTACGTAAGTTAGCCTAACGCATCTCCTCTTTTCCCCCATAGCCAGAGCCAATACTGATCTGTTTTAATACTTAACAAATACAAAGGTGCATCAAAACCACTGATAATGTACATCTTTCTATCAGTTCAGAGATGAGTGAATGTAATTTCAGCCTACTTTATATGCAATGAATTAATTTTGTATACGGATAAAGGAAGGGCTAAAGGAAAAAAAAAAAAGGCATAAATGCAAACCACTTGAAGGTGCATATGTTATTCAGTGAGTCATATTCCCACTTCGGAGGTTCAAAAAAATATATATCCATTCAGTGTTATTCAGTTTATTACTCCTTAACCTCTACGGAAATGGTTCTCCTCTAAAACCACTGCATAGATAAATGCATACCACTCTCATGATAATTTAAGTCTGTCTGTATTCAGACATGAGAAAAAAATCTCGATTCTCGTGAGATTTCTGCTCAGTTTCCAGACCAGAGAATCTCAAGGGCATTTTTCTACAAAACTTAGTGCAATACTGTCTTCTTTATTATCAGCTCTCAGGAGGCAGTTATTATTATTCTTAACAAAGGAATGTGGAAAATCAGTTTTCCAGATTACTTTAAAATTACCTCTTCAATAACATCTCCCCTGAAATAGCTCTGTTCCCAGTTTTCTTAACTGGATGGATGTTTCAGAAAGGGTTTAGGACCTAAATGCTAACTTCTGAATGGGTGTTTAAATAGTTTTTTTAATTGCTCTGCTGAAACTTGTTTTGGTTGGGAGTAGCATTCAGAGTAGGGGAGAATGGGCACACTTCATGACAACTGTTACCTACAGAATCATTATCAATGCCTGGGAGAAGATGTGTTTTGCAAGTTTAGACCCAGGATGGGATCTCTAATGAGAGGAGTCTAGTCTAGTCCACTGTAAATAGGGCTTCACAGGATTACAAATGTATCACAAGCCCTGAGGCTCATTTGCCATGTGAAGCCATGCTAACAAGACTTTTTTACCCCCTTTGCCGCTCCTTTCATACACCTCCACTTAATGGTGGAAAAGACCACATTAGTAATTTAAGGTCTGAACAACAGCCGAGAAAAATCACTATGGCTTCCTCAGGCTTTGGAGCAGTTTTTAATTCCACATCCATCTGCCAGTCCTCAGAGTTTTCCTCGAAACTTTTGCCCAATCCAGTTTGAAATAGCTAAGGCATCTGTACAATAATACACACAAGACAGATGTGCATTGCTTAATCTAAATTAAACCAAAATCCTTTCAGTCTTCATCACTGATGCACCATGTGCTAGAACAGAAAATAAGATTGTGCCTGGAAACTGCTGGAAAACACACATTTCTTAAAAGGACTCAGGATCCTGTCAGTTAAGACTCAGTGAAGAAAATCTCCAACTGCTTGCCTTTAGGAACCTCTGTGTGATGTTGGAGTAAGAAGCTGCAAACAGTAGCTGCCAACCTGGCTGGGATTCCTAGAGCAATCTCCTGAGATCAGTGCTCTGACAGGTCACATCCTCCGTCTGGCACCACCATTCCCTATTTTCATTAATACTTTCTTTTCCATTTTTTCTTTGCTCTTCTCACTTGAGCCAAAAGAAACAAGAGGGCAGTAAAGCACAATTTTAGCTGAATATGAGTTTTATCATTTTACCACTGCATTACACCACTTACCAAGTATTTAGGTTCTGTTCTGCTAGGAAAAAAACACATGTCAGGATTTAAAGGAAGGCTGTTCTAAGCTTTAGCACATAGACTATAAAGTGTACATGTGAATTATTATTCTTTCAGACTAAGCAAATCCATATGACATTATGACTTCATATAGTCTTCACCAGTTCCTCGTACAACTCTCAGTGGAAAACATCATCTCTTTTCAAGTCTTTGTCCCTTTATCCAAACTAGACTTTTTAACAGCTCAAAAATAATTGTAAAAAAAAAAAAAAAAGTCAGTGAAATGCTGTTTCTCACATAGCAGAGAAATCAACATTTGAGACCAGCTACTTAAATGGCAAAGCTAAACAGAGAGCTACAGGTAAGTCATAAGGAAGCATAGTTAGTGTAACTTCATTGAGATCCATTTTTAATTCCTTTACCTTTTCTTGAGAGTGGTCAGCCTGATGGTACCCAGACCTAAACCTTCATTTCCTCATCTCTCTTCCCCAGTCCAGCCTGGTAGGTAGCCACTCTGCAGAGCCAGCTGCCTTTCTGCCTGCACCAAAGTTCTTGGACTGCAACTGTGCATGAGGCTGGGAAGGTGTTTACACTGAAATATTCATTTATAAGACTGATGTGGGCAATCTATTCCACAGCGACCATTGTAATTGGAATCATGATGTACGGAGAAAGATGGTACAGAGAAGTCTATCTAACTACTGCCTGTTGCTGAAAAGGAGTCCTCCTCTTCCTCCCTGCCAGTGTGTTCCCACCAATTTCTTTGACCTGGCATGTGCGTTTGTTGGACCTTTTAGTCATGAGCTGGTTCCAGAAGCCAAATTAGCATGAAGCTAGCCCTGAAAAAACAGGTATGTGCCCTTATGCCAATTATATCCCAGAAACTGGGTCACCATGGGATCAGACAAAACGCTGCCCAAAGGAGGGGTGTGGGGGGAACACAAAGTGGTAAAGAGGAGGGAATGAGGCTTGCTCATTTGATGCCAGCTTGCTGTTACGTTAGCTAAGTTAGCTATGAAACTGTCCTCCCCCAGGGAGATTCAGCCCACGTCCCAACCAGTCTCCGCAGGCTGCCTGATGCAAAGAAACAGGCAGTTCCAGGGCATGCTTCGTCTCATCCCAAAGCATGGATCTAAAGTAGGGCAGATGAGCCGTGCCCAAATGGTGCCTTTTGCTGCCCACTCACTGTAAGGAGAGCAGAGGGTGACTTCCCTCAGTTGTACCCCTCTGGATTGACACTGTCCAAAGCCAATTGAGGCAAGTCCCACCCATAACGTTTCAGATCGTGATGAAGACCACAAGTAGCTCAGGAGAGGGAAGGATTTTAATACAATTAACTCAACATCACTGAAGGCCAGAGGTACTTTGGAGTTGGTTTTGTACTTGGCCCAAACACTTGATATTGTCATGGAGAGAGAGCCACTAGAGGACCGAGGACAACCATTTGCTGCAGGAGTCTCACCCACCTCCCTGGCTGTTCCTCTGACAGTGCAGGGGCAGGGTTGGTGCTAAAGGTCAGACTACGTCATGCCATACCACCCATACCAGCTCCTTTGCCTGACAGACTAACATGAATGGAAGGATAGGAAATAAAAGCTACCGAGAGGCAACTGACCCAGAGCTCAGTTCAATCACCTCAAGTAAACTTTCCAGGAAGGGAAGAGCATTGAGAAGCGTAACTTACAGGCAGAGTTTCTGCCAGCCATAGGGCAAAAAGAGCTGGCTTCTGGCATTCAGGAAACTGGTTCTCACCATTGAAGTGACAGTGATAGAAATACTGTGACTTCCTCTCTCCTCCTGTCGGGATAAAGGGAAATTACTACTTTAGAGCAGGCAGGGGGAGTTCGTCCTGAATCAATCTGATAGTTACGTGGTTGTGATTGTGTCTAAGGGATCAGATGGAAACGTCAGAAGAAAAAAAGACTCCATAATGTTTTCTAAATCACTAAACAGTATTGAGAGAGATTGATAGCACACAGTTTATCATTTGAAAGAAAAGATATAATTTTATAGCCTTCCAGCACTTGGCCAGGCCAGCTGGGGATACAGGACAGATGGAGAAATAGAAGGTCCTTACGCAGGCAAGACAAGACAGTATTTTATAAAACAAATAGCAGTACAAACCTAGCAAATCGGATACCATTTTGTGACACCAGTGGTGTTTGAAAGACCACAGAATGAGACCATTATTGTGAACACCACGCGTTATGAATCATCTCTGCCAATAATAGTATGGCATCAAGTACAAGTATCCACTCTTGCCATAAAAAAAACCCAAACCCCAAAAAAACCCAGCATAAGCAAATGGCAAAGTGATGATAACAATTTTCAGCCATAAATTAGAGATGAGAAAGCATTTGTCACCCCTCAGCTCATCTGCGACCATGCAGGATTGATCCCAATGCTATGATCGCTAGTTATGTGACCAGGCTAGAGCTGGCCAGAAATAAATGTTTTCTTATCTTATGAATGTTTTTAAGAAAGGAGAGTTGCAATTCCTATGCTTCACCAAAACAAATCCTTTTAAATACAGAGTCTGACTACAGGCCAAATTGTTGGCACACTCAGCTGCAAGCTGTTCTCCTGTTCTTTCTAAATTTAACTAGAAATTTCAATCTGGAGCAGAGAAATTATTTCCTAAATAGAGGGGAAGGAGGGAATAATCTTTTCCCTGTACCCCCAGCTTCTGGCAATTAGTAATTTAGAGAATTCCTGAGGCAGAGGTTGGATCTGAACTAACAGGTTTAATACTCCCCAGTGAGCCTAACCTTCACAAATTTCTCTAATCCCTCTCTTGATATTTTTGGCATCCACCACATTCTGCGGCCAAGAGTACCTCAGTTAGTTAAGTGCCATGTGAAAATGTACTCTTTCTGTTTGATTTAGATTTGATTCCTGATCTTTTCTTTTAAGACAAGCATTCCTCATTCCATTTCTCTGCAGCCTTCATGATTATTCTGCTTCAGTCATGTCTTTTCTAGACCAAACAGTCATTCTACATATGAAATCTACAGAAGGCATTCATACCTTGGGCTGTCCTTGGTACTTATCTGCAGTTCTCAAAGTTCTAGCTGATATTTTTTCTCCTGTGTTACTACAAATGCAGTCTGAGTGTGCATTACTCAAGACACAGGCATGCTATAGCTTTGTTTACTAGCAGGATGATATTTTCTGCTTTGTTCTCCTTTGTTTCCTGATAATTTGTTTGCCTTTTTGACCATCACTGAATGTGGGGATGATGTTTTCAGAGGACTATCCACAGTGAGACCTCCCTCCTAATGATAAAAGGTCATGTAACATCCCACTTTTAGAAGTATTTTTCCCATGTGCATCATACTGCATACCCAAATGCTGAATTTCAGCTGCTATTAAAAATGTAAATACCTGAATCTGTTCCATTGGAGTGTAAATCCTAAAAACCAGACTGTTAAATACACTTTCAAGCACCTAAGCTCCTACCTTTGTCAAAGATATCCCAGGTACTAACCCTTTTTTCTTTTTTTTTTTTTTTTTTTCTTTTTTCTTTCTTCTTTCTTCTTTCTTCTTTTTTCTTTTTTTCTTTTTTCTTTTTTCTTTTTTCTATTTTCTGTTTTCTGTTTTCTTTTTTCTTTTTTCTTTTTTCTATTTTCTTTTCTTTTCTGGGGGTAGTAGAATAGTTATCTGAAAGTGTTAAGCTGCAAATTGCTGGAAATGAAGGTCAGAACTACAGATCTATGCATAGTCTTATTCATATATTCTTCCCTATGTATCATTTATTGGCCATGGTTGTAAAAACTGGGTTAGACCATTGTCTGGCCCAAGCCAGTCATTTTTGGGATGTTATGCTCACTCATGCTTTTTCTACAATTTCAAAACTGGAAATAAAAAAATTGGAAACTAATGCAAAATTAGAAGTTATCATCTGCTTAAAATCCGGATACTTTTTGAAGAGTTTTTTGAATATTGAATTCAACACATATGTCTTGGTTATGCCATGCAGATGATCATTGTAATAACAATACTATTTGCACTTCAGTAGCTCAGTTTTTTCGAGTCTCAAAAGTTACTAATAAATCAAATCGTATAATATTTGAGATAGGTTGTAATGGAAGTCTGCTGTTCATAGTGGAACAGCACAGAAAGTAAAAAGCAACACAGATCTCTTTAAGGCTTCTTAAAGACTGTGTTTGACTCTAAAGACATGGGTGATTGCTGCTGTAGACCATACAAGAAGCTTAAGACAGAAGTCAGTAACAGAATCTAGATATTCTAGGTTTAAGCTGTAACTGCAAGGCTGTCCTTGCACTAATAAGGAAACAGTTTGGACCTGATACTTCAATTAATCCCATTTCTTTATCCCCCCAAAAATAATCTTCTCACCAGTCCAGATTCTCCACTTTAGTGTTGTCTGAAAAATAGTCCTCCCTGAAAATATTACATTCCTGTAATGTTTCTGTCCCAAGTTAGACTCAGAAAAGCAGTAATACATACCAGGTGCATTGTCTTAATATCTAAGAGAGAATAAGGAATAGGATTATGGTTGAAAAACGCCAATGTCCTGGACAGGCTTATTTGCTGCAAGGGAAAATATGTTGTATTAAGGAAGGGGTCATATGTGTTTAAAAAGAGCATCTAAGGTTACACGTTCTGGAATTACAGAATATTGCATGGGCCACATGAATGTTGTTCTATGGCATAGCTAAGTGATCCCACTTAGATACTTCCAGAACAGCACAGTTGGCTCCCACTAATTCAAGAGAAGGCAAATCTCAGTTACACTTAGAATTTCAGTATCTCCCCAAAACCAGAAAGTATCCATTGACCATGAAAATCAAACAGAAGCTCAGGAAAAAATATTATTCTTGAAAGGATTGTTAACGTAGTATACTTGATCTGAAGCTCTGACAAGTGAAATTTGGACTTTGAAATTTTATCAAACGTAAGCTTCAAAGTTGTGTTACATGCACCACAGTTTAGAAACAACCTTTTCTCTCTTTGTCAAGATTCAGAGAAGGTTGCTCTTCTGTAGGCAAAATGCAGTAAGGAAAAATCAGTTCCTATTTTGGCTGCTAAAAGAATAGAACAAAAGTTTAGCTTTATACTGAGCAGTGAGCTGGCTGTCATTGTTCAGTCAGGCTGCTGTGCAAGCTTGGTGGACATTCCACAACTAATCCATTAAATTTTTAATGTCAAGCAGCAATCTTGGCGTACCTCAACGGATGCTGAAACTAGAGGATATATAAGCTGAATGTTCTAAGTCCAACCTACAGATTTAGAAGGAACATTACCTTGTATGCAATAGATATTTCATTGTATAAGTATACTCAGATATTTTAACACCTCTCTCATTTTAAGCATGCTCTGATTCATATAAGAATTAGAGATTAAACCCTGGGAATGGTAAAGGACAAACATGGTAAAACTGAACAGCCAAAATATGCAACTGCCAGAACATCTCAAACTTAGACAGGCTTTTCCACACCAAGGACTGTGGGGGCTTGCTCTCTAAAAAATATCTTGCTACTTGAGAATGAAGACTAATAGTTGTTCTGTCTAAGGAGAAAGGCTGTGTGTTATATCGGTGCAATTGCAGTTCTGCAAGTCCATATGTAACATGATATGCATAATAGCAAAATTATGGGATGACTGTACCACAACGGGATCCTTGTTGCTGAGCTTGTGCCTTGCCCTGCATGGTGTTCCTGGACCTGCACCCTTTCCTCTGCCTGCCTCACCTCCCCTTTTCCAGCCCTGCCCGCCCAAAGCTCACCGTGACAGCTCATCCACTTTGGCAGGGAGGGAGGAGGGACACTGGTGCCCCAGTACCTTCATCTCCATGGCTGGGAGCCCACTTCCCCACCTGGAGCAGAGCTGCAACCTCTGTGGAGCTGGTGGGAGCCACAGAAGGCACAAGGCTATAGGGTGCTGTGAGGGAAGTCTCCCATAGCCAGGGGTGGTGGAGAGACAAAAGGGTCCCTGCACACCCAGTATCACTCTTCATTGCACCTTCATAGAGGGAGAAAGCAGCCTCTCAGTGAAATCAAATTGACCAAGATGTTGAGATGTGGCCAGCTGCTGACAGAAAGAGAGAGGAAGAACACTCTTTACAGCCACCTTCCTCCAAAAGTGTCCAAAAGGATACTTTCTTGGTATCAGAATGACAGATGATTCAAAAGGTCTGAATTCTTCACCTTGAAACTGTGAAGATCAATTATATTCAGATAGTGTTTCCTAAACCAGAATTTGTCAACAGAGTGATCACTTAATAGAGCTTCTGATTTATATTCTTTTAAAATAAACAGTTCTGCTCAGGACTTGTAACAATACATCAAATCCGTGAAGCTGCTACTTCAGTCTTTAAAATCTCAGCAGTCATAGAAAAAACAGTAATGGAACATAAGAACATCTGCAGCTATGAAATTCATGGGAGATACCAGTAAATCAAGTGAAACAAGGTGCTTACTTTTCACAAATTCTAAAAGTGTTGACAGTGTTTTCTTGGTTTGTTAGTAGTAGAAGTTTCCCCAGGCCAAATAGGACTGTGTCTTCACATTTTCAGTCTGCACAGAGTTCTCAGACACTGTTATGTTCATCTTAGAAAGACACTAGTAAAACTGATGTGCAAATATTACCGCTATCCGTTGTCCACATGAGGCAGTGAAGGAGAGAGTCACAAACCCACAAATTCCATTAACAGTGATCCCTCATTTCAGCAGCACAAGTAAATCAGCATTTGAAGCTTTAATCATGAGAAGTTCTGCAGAGCTTGTGTTTATATTTACAATCCCTAAAAAGCAGGCAATTTCAAGAAGACTGCAGAATTGTTTTCTCAACAATACAGTGATCTTCTGGGAGCATCCTCTGACTCTGGTGATCATGCAGGTGGATTTTACTTTGTGAGCAGATACTAGAGTATCTTTCTGCTCCTCCACTCTGTCCCTTCTGCAGAACATAGGATTAACAACCAAGGTCCTAGGGGAGACCAGCTGCCTGTACCTAGTACAGTATCCTCTGTCAAATGATAGTCAAATCATAAATGTTTCTAAAATCAAATACAAGCAAAGCAAGAGTTTTTAAACAGTGGCACTCTGGCAGGCTGTTGCTTAGGGACTTCTTCACCTGCAGTTTTTGTCTGCAACTTCTGTGCATGTGATTTTTCTTCCATATTTCTTTCTGGACTCTTCTTGGTGCTGTGTGCCATCAGCAAAATATTACATTACTATGCATCTCCTTTTCTTGACTGTTTATTAGCATGTTCAACAATACAAATCTCACTGATTCCCTATAACATTATACTTATAAAATGTCTCCATTGGCAAAATTAGCAATTTCTCTGTACCTTTTGCTCCTTCTTTTCATTAATTATAAATCCAAAATCAGATCTTCTCATAAACCACAATAACTTTTTTTCCTTGCTGGTATGAATTGCTAGGACAAAATATGCTTTCCAGGTTAGAACAAGACCTTTTCTCCTTTTTTCCCTTTCCTCGCCTCTTCTCATCCATTAGGGAACGCATGTGAAATGAGCCCAGAGCAACTCAGTCAGGTCTTTAGGATTCATCTCCACATAGTTTGACTTAGGTTTTAAGACTCTTGTGAATGATCATGTCAAAAGTGGTTCCAAAATCCCAGGTGCATTATATCAAACTGGTTATCCTTAGTGCCACGTTTCATGATTATTCAGAGCTCTCTAATAGTGAAACATAATTACCTTCCACGAGGCGT
>NW_009194745.1:0-9929 GCF_000690835.1 Fulmarus glacialis | reverse complement strand
TTCCCTTCGAGATTATATCTATGTATCTGTATATTAACCTAAACCTTATTTTACTTTGCATTTGCTGTATTAGTATGGAAGTCAGCCTTACTGCTCTGTTATTCTTTGAAACCCTTTATAAAAAAGGTATCACTTTCCACTCCTCCAATACAAAAGTCTGCTAAAGTGGAATATATTGATTCTTATTTACTTTCCTTTATTTCTCAAATTCCAGTCTTCAAGAGCTATTACTGTTTACCTAATTGAATTTTTCCAAAGGCTCTTCCACCGGCACTGTAATTTCAGGTAGTTCCTCACAGTCACTTTTTTAAATTAAGGCTTCAGTGTAGAAATGTCTCTAAATTCCTTCACTGTAAGTAATAACAACAACCAAGTTATTATTTCTCAAATGGCCTTGTCGTTTGTGAATCTTCTTTTTATATCTCAGTCATTTACAGTCCTAATGACTCTGTGGCAAGGTCTCTTTCTTCTGTGTTTAAGAAGTAGCATTATTCAGGTTTTTTTGCCTTTAGTAAATTGTTCCTCAAAACTGTTTTTTGGCCTGCCTTAGTACAGTTTTATATTTAACTTGCCAAAGGTTTTGGTGTATTGTTGTTTTTTTATTTTCTTTTTATTTTCTTCATTTGGACACAAGTTCAAAATTTTGAAGGATTTTTTTTCTTTTTTTTACTTCTTAAATTTTCCTTTATTCTGAAGTTTAACTGTGCTACAATTAACATTTTTTTTGCATAAGGAATACACATTTACCTTGAAATTAAAACTCCATACCACTTGCAAATGTTTCACTCTTTCAACTGCTCTTGTGAATTTTCTTTTAACACTTTCACACATTTATGCTGATCTCCTTTTGGAAGCTGATGTTACTGTAGTGATTGTTTGCTGGGTGGATGATAATTCATTTCCCTAAAGACTTTTAATATCTGTATGTTACAACTGCTACTACAGAGAAGCTCTTTATAACCATATCCTGATAGAGCACCTGTCAATGTCTGGTTAACCTGGCTGGTGCTCAGGCCTGCTTCCAGAATTTCTTCTGCCTCTGTGCATTCTTTGACTATTTGTCTCTAAAAAACCAGTTAGAAATGATAGCTCAAAATTTATTGTTTGTGCCACTCTCTGTCATGACATTCAGCCATTCTACCTTCGGGATCCCTGAAGCATTCTGCTGCCACTGCTTCCCTTTCACCCTCGCCATCATGGTCATGTACCCGATATCATGTCCTACTATTATTTCCCTACTTAGGTAGATGTGGATGTAAGGATTCTGTGTTGTCTGTTGACAAGGCTGATTTTTGAATGACTTTAAGCTATGTTTAACTGTAGCATTATTCCGTCCCTGGCAAAACCTATGTTGTTATTTCTTTGTCATTTACACACGTGGTATTACAGTGCTCTATTAATTGTCCTCTTTCCATCGAGCTTCTGAGATGTCTGTTCTGTTACTTAAAAGTAGGCATCCTAGTCCACCCATCTTGGTGTTTAAACTTTTCGCATTTATATAGAAGTAGCTATATAACTGGCATCTGAGGTGATTCAAGTTTACATTTGGGTTTTCCTGCTAAAAGTTCCTGGTTCTCACATCTGGCACATACTACTTAATTCAAAGAACAGGAATTGCTTCATTAATTCACCAGATCCTTTTATGTTCTTAAATAAAGCAAATGTATACTTGTTAACAGAAAACAGCTCTTTTTCTCTACACAGCCATATGATAAACTACCATTCATGCATGCTGTCATTGAAAAAGACTTAAGAATTCAGACAAGAGATGTGTGGAAAAAGTAATAAGTAATAAATGACAGATCACGCGGCTGCAGGAATGAGTGCCAAAGTCTATAGCTACTGTTAAGACTTCTTTAATGACACATCTGTAGAATATAAAGCAAAAAAGCTTACATGGAAAAGGCACTTCTAGTCCTCACTGTCTGAGACAGTGGTGGGGAGTGTTTATTGCTATTCATGGAAAATCATTACTAATTGACAAGCCAAAAAACATACCAATTTCTTCCAGAAAAACTCATTTTTAAGCTACTGATGTATGTCTTCCATGACTTTGCTTATGAAATGTGATTTGGATGATTCTTTACCCACAGCAGGAGAATGACAACCAGTCTGAGTAATTGCAAAGCCACTGCAGTGAAGGGGAACTTTAAGATCAGTATGAGGGATCTAGCTTCTATGTTTTATATATATTTGTGTCTGTGTGCTGAACAGTTTGCAGTTTTTTGCTTTTTGTCTAATTGCTGTCTGAACAAACTAAGTCACACTTACCTTAATATATTTGGTTAAAACCTCACATCTGTTTTTTAAATCCGTAGTGAAACTGATCATTCCATATGTTTTGAAACAGCTTGGAGCAACCTCTACTGGCTACTTAGGTTTGAAATGGATCTTGACTGAAATTACTAGTTTACTCTTGTACAATGTATTGTTTATCTATGTCAAAAACGATGAACCTGCAGTGCCTGTATGTTCAAAAAGTGAATTATAAGCCAAGAAAGACCAGCATTTATTAAGATGTTCGTGATTTTTCAAAAAGGATAGAATGGAGTTCTATTTCAGTTCTACTTTAGGCAGTCTTCAAATATTCCTTTCCAGGCTTTCACAGGGCCCAGTCCAAAGCCCAAGGATACCAATTAAAATAATTCTATATATTTCAGAGAACTTTGGATCTAGACTCAGATTTAGCCCAGACTGTATAAATATATCAAAGAGAAAAACATTTTATTTTAGAGATTTTTTTTTAATTTTTGCTATTTTATCAAAAATCCAATACTAATTTCTCTTTTATTTAAGAGAAATATTGGTAGAAGATATAATTTTTCAGAAAACTCAATTTTAAAGCTGTGACATTAAAAAGATTTATAGGATAAAGCTGTCCTAACAGTAAGCTTGCATAGCAAAATATTTAGATTTTCTAATTCATCTTAGATAATTTAGTGTATATATAGAAAGAGATTAAAGGAGTCGGAGTATCTTAAAATCACACCTCAGCGTTTTTGTATATCAGTAAACATTTCTTTATCAGTTTTGGCTGAGACTTGGAGGGTATTGTCATAGTATATACTGTTGAATCTCCTGTACAGTGTAGCAAATAATGAAAACCAAAATGAAGTCTTTTCTGCTGAATATTCAGGCCTCATTTTCTAAAGCTCTTTGGAAAGAATGCTTAATTTTACAGTGTGAGAAATAACCTATGAACCACTGCTTATAGCTAAAATTATTACCCATTGGGTAGGTATATTACTGTCAGGAACTCCTAGAGTTCCTATTGTAAGACTAAAGTGAGATTAAATGAAAAGACATTGAGAAGAAAAATAAGACTTCTACATCTTCTTGAAGTATTTTTAAATTGGTCTACCTCTGAAAAATAATACATTTGTAGTGGAACTCAGAGCACTGGCCATTTTTACTAGTAAAAATGAGAAGCTCTTATCTAAGTCCTTGTCCACTGTTTACAAATACAGAATTTAATATCATTTATAAGCATTGTTTCTGACTCAATTTAGATCAGATTTTAATAGTTGAACAATTTAAAATGCAAAGTAACTACCAATGCCTTATAACCTGATGCTTCTAAACAGAAGCCCTCATCCCAATGTCTCCATCTACAATGTTTGAATGCAATGTCCATGCTTGAATGTAAAGGTTGGAATTGTGGAAAGAAAGACCTCATGATACTCTTCAGAGCTTTAAACCTACATCTTTGCCTGGTTGGTGTCTCTTTTCATAGCAGAAAACAAAATATGTAATATTAATATTTGTAGTGTAATAATCCCAGTTGCATAACATTCATTTTTTTACTCAATCTGTGCTTCTTGGTATATCCAATAGAGTGTCATCATCAAATTTATTTTGTTAGAGAGAGTCTCACTGTCAAAGTAATTATAAGGATTAGAAACAGTAGGATGATGATCTCAGAATAAGAGATATTGATTGCTTTTCCACATGGTTTATTAAATACTTGGCTGATGGATCATTCCAAAGGTATCTAATTAAATTCAAAAATCAGCATAAAACATGAATAACCTGCAGACTCATTGCCATAAGACAGATGTTAAAAAAAACAATGAAAACCATCCGAGAATAATAGACTGATGAATTATTGTAGTATGGCTTTGATTTTTCCAGTGTTGGCTGCTACTTTAAAATCTGAACACAATCAAAGATAGGTTTCTCAAAAGTGTAAAGATTATCCTCCCTTGGTACACTACTTTTAGCTGGTGAATATACCTCAGTCTGTTTCTCCATGCACTTTAAGAAAAAAAACAAAACTAAACAGAACAAACAAAGCAACCCACAAAGAACCAAAGGGCTTTATGTCAAGGATCATTCACAGATACTGAGGTTTCATTCAACATCTCACAGGAAATAAGGCATGCAGTAACAAGCATATAGGATCATGACACAACATCTTAAGTGTCGGTGTTGGCAGTGATTGAAAAAAAATTAGATAAGTAGAATTTGAGGGAAGATGAATGTCAGTTAAAAACAAGAGAACAGCCCTTTATGATACCTCTTTTGATTGCAGTATGCTGTAGCCTTACATCTAGCTTTACGAAAGGACTAATTGCAGCTGTGTTGTCCTAAAACACCAGGGGAAAAAAATGCTGTGGAAAGACACATTTTTTCCCCTTTCTACTTCTTTCTTAAGGAAGTAGTACCCCTAATCAAATCAGAAGCAGATTAAAAACTAGAAAAAACACTTGGAAAAAAGAGGTATTCCTCCTCTCTAAAGAAATTTCTAATATAAATTGTCATGTTTTCCTTCTTTCCTCCCTTCATTTTAAATTTCAAACATTTGGCCAAAAGTTAAAACTATTTTTGTGAAAAGTGAGTTATTGTGGGTTGTGATGCATTTATGAACCTTACTTGCTGCATAATGTTTTAGATCCAAGTCTTGTAAAGAGATAAAACCACCACTTTTACAGAGAAGGAATCAAGCTACCATTCAGTACTGAACAATCTGCAGAAAAATCCATTAGCTCCTTAATGTTTCATGCTGAAAATGACTCTTCGTGTATCTGGCTATTCAGCAGAGTTAAATTTGCAGGAAGCAAACACTTTACATGTGGCAGCTGTAATAAGCCTTAAGAACTTAATAATATTTATGAATAAACTGGAAACCCATATGGCCAACAGGTGTACAGAGACACAAATATGAAAAGTATCATGCAAAAGAAGCATCTTCTATCACAAAGACAGTGCTTGATCAAAGACAGTGCTGCTCATCAGGAGGGCAAGGACACTCACTGATGGTACACAAACTAATCAATACACGCCAGAAGGGTAATCAGATTACTAAAACTGGAAAGGACCAGAGTGACAAAGGAGAAGATAAGCTTTTTTGTTGCCTGCAAAGTGTTTCTGAGAGATGCTATGACTTAGTTAGCTTTTGCAATATAGGATCTCATTGTTAAAGCTGGATGTCCCTACTGCTGACAGAAAGTGCAGGGACTGGGAAGCCTCATTCCAGGCGATGATTACCCCTGTTCTTTGAGCACTCTCTTCTATCACAAAGTCGTACAAACCCAAGGATTTGGCCAGGTGCTATACAGAAAATTGGATCTGTCACATCTGCAACATGTCAAGGCTCAGGCCATATTTCCAAGATGTAAAGGTACTCCAAGCAGCAGATATCAGCCACAACCACAGTCTTTGCCAAACTGGAAGTACAACTGAGAAAGAGCAATATTGAACAGAGATCAGCAAAGAAAATCAACAGTGCAAAATTGAAAGCAAAGGAGCAAATACAAGAAATTGTAGCTGAATCTGAGGAACAGATTAGATACATCTTCAGAAGCACAGGAAAGAGAGACGGAACTCAAACCAAAAGGAAATGGGCAGCAGCCACAGCCAATATGATTTAAGCTACAGTGGTGGCAGCCAGATATTAGCATAAGAAGAGTACAAACTGAAAAAGCCAAGAGATGCAGTGCTTCACTGAGGAAAGAAGAACACTGAAATGAAAAGCCCATAATACAAAGTCCTTTGAAGTATTAGAGAAAGCCACGGAGGTGGGTAAGAAGGCAAGCAAGCAAAGCAGGGGCAAGAAATATGAAGACAGATGGAGTCACGCTGAAAACCTCGTGGTTGAAACTGAAGTTGCAGCTACATTAGAAAACTCGGTGTGGAAATTCAGGATAGTATTAGTCCAATAGTGACATCACAGGTAAATACTATGTCAAGTCAGAAGAATAACAAAACAGTCAGAATTCACTTCAGAATTGCTAAATGCACTTGCTTCTACCATCATCATCTAGATGAAATTAACAGATTTTATCAATTAAATCTGGCGTAAAAAGAAAGGAAAGCACCTCTCCATCATATTTGAAAAGCTGTGGAAGTCGGGTGAAGTCCCCAGTGACTGGACAAAGGGAAACATCATGCGTGTTTTTAAGAAGGGTAAAAAGGAGGACCCTGGGAACTACCAACCAGTCAGCCTCACCTTTGTGCCCTGTAAGATCGTGGAACAGATCCTGCTGGAAGACATGTCAAAACATATGGAAGGCAAGAAGGTGATTAGAGACAGACAAGATGGCTTCACCAAGGGCAAATCGTGTCTGACTAATCTAGTGGCCTTCTATGATGGAGTGACTGCATCAGTGGACAAAGGAAGACCTAAAGATTTCATCTATGTAGACTTCTGTGAGACCTTTGATACGGTCCCCCACAACATTCTTGCCTCTAAATTGGAGAGGTACGGGTTTGACGAATGGACTGTTAATGAATAAGGAATTGACTGTGTCAAGGATGGCCATGTCCAAAATGTTATAGTTAATGGCTCAATGTCCAAGTCGAAACCAGTAATGAGTGGTGTCCCTCAAGGATCTGCACTGGGACCAGTACTATTTAACATCTTCATTGACGACACAGGCAGTGGAACTGAATGTACCCTCACCAAGTTTGCAGGTAATACCAAGCTGAGTGGTGCAGTTGATTCTCTAGAGGGAAGGAATGCCATCCAGAGGGACCTTGACAGGCTTGAGGAGCGGGCCTGTAAGAACCTCATGAAGTTCAACAAGGCCAAGTGCAAGGTCCTGCATCTGGGTTAGGGCAATCTCCAGTATCATTACAGACTGGGAGATAAATGAATTGAGAGCAGCCCTGAGGAGAAGGGCTTGGGGATACTGGTAGATGAAAAATTGGACATAAGCTACCAATGTGCACTCACAGCCCAGAAATCCAGTTGTATCCTGGACTGCATAAAAGAAGTGTGGCCAGCAGGTCGAGGGACGTGATTCTCCCCCTTTACTCTGTTCTTGTGAGAGCTCACCTGGAGTACTGTGTCCAGCTCTGGGGTCCCCAGCACAAGACAGACGTGGACCTGTTAGAGTGGGTCCTGAGGAGGGCCTTGAAAATGATCTGAATGCTGGAACACCTTTCCTGTGAAGAAAGACTGAGAGGGTTGGGGTTGTTCAGCTAGGAGAAGAGAAGACTCTGGAAAGGCCTTATCGCAGCCTTTCAATATATAAAGGCAGCTCATAAGAAAGACGGAGAGAGTTTTTACCAAGGCCTGCAGTGACAGGGCAAGGGGGAACCATTTTAAACTGAATGAGGGTAGGCTAAGATGGAACATAAGGAAGAATTTTTTTACAGTGAGGATGGTGAGACACGGGAACAGGTTGCTCAGAGAAGTTCAGGATGTCCCATCAGTGGAAGTGTTCAAGGTCAGGTTGGATGGGGCTTTGAGCAACCTGATCTAGTGAAAAATGTCCCTGCCCATGGAAGGAGGGGTGAACTGGATGATCTTTAAAGGTTCCTTCCAAACCAAACCATTCTATGATCCTATGATTCTATGAAATCTTATTCACTTCTTGAAGAGAAAATATGGAGACCCATCAGAATACCCAGGAAGAACTCACTGACTGCAGCATGATTGTGCTGTAGGAAGAAAATTTTGTCATGTAAAAAAGGGTGGAAAAGGAAACAAATGCAAGGTTTAACAAGGAACTGAATTCAGCTCCAGCAAGTCACATGTAAAACGTGCCCACTGAAGACTATCACAGATTAGAGAGTGCAAGTTGATATCACTTTCATTGACTGCATAAAAGCATCTGATCTGCTCAGCTGACTTACATTATATTCACCAGCTCCAGTTCACCGTGAGCTCAACTGATGTAATTATCAGCATGGGGACTAGGAACCAGTCAATGGAGTATTCTGCTAATAAAACTCTCTGTAAACTAGACAACAGCAGTCATTCAGTCTTCAATTTTTCTCATCTTTTCTCTGGCATTGTTATATAGTAGGTAGTGGACATGCTCATATGTCATGCAAACAGTGGGGTAACATGGAGAGAGGACCAATTTCTAGAATATCTTCCAATGGAATTGGAGTTTATTCACAAGAGAAAGTGGGTGGCCACTTAAAGCACAGAGATATGGAGCTTGATGTCTGACAAATTCTATTTTATTTAATTCTTCTACTTAAAAGTCAAAGTCTGAGAACAGTAATGTCTTGCCTGTCAAGAAAAGGAATGATGAAAAAGGAGAAGAACTTCTGTGAGGGAAATTCATCTATCTAGTAAGCCTTTGAAATCTAGATAGATGGACTGAAAAATCCTCTACTAGAAATATGAAGTAAAAATCAGTATTTGCCAAAAAGACATGACACGCTTCCAAAATGTATACTGCTGTGTATGCAGCAATCAGAGAGAGGAAAATGAACTGAAGCTGTTGCATGAGTAGCATTTCTAACAAAAAAACAAGGAACTTGCTGATAAAGGACAACTTAAGTTTAGTGAGGGATAATGTTCTCAAGGGGACCTTTTAATCAGTAAAGGGAGACAGGATCTTAGTAATCTCTCTTAGCCACTCTGAATTTTGTCCTAAAGTTAGCCATACACGTACTCTCATTAACAATCAGTTTAGCCAGTCCTCTAAGTTAAATGAAAGAGAAAAATAAACTGTAAAACTATGTTCATCTTGGACTCTGGAGACCAGCTAGGTTTGACAACATTGTCTTTGAACATTGTAGTAGCTGGAGTTCAATAACCCTCTACTTTTGCATTCTGCAAGCTCATGTCTCTGGGACTTGATTGCAGCACAGCATGAACCATCAAGATCACCTGCACTTACAAGGGTGATTGATGTTAGAGACTTCCTCTATCATTGATAGACTGCAATCTAGAAACTGGATACAAAGTTGAAACAGAAATAAGTATAATGGGAGGAAAGAGAACAATTATGTTCCTGTTCATAGTAAATCCTTCCATACCTATCCACAAAATGCTGTCCCTAGGCATCTGAGAAAAACACCTGAGAGGGAAAAATAACAAACATATTCTTTCTTGGAAGAGACCTCAGTAATTCAATTATTGAGGTGCACAAGTTCAGCAAAAAAAGAGAAAGATATCCCCAAAAAGGACAGAAGAGGACTCAAGATTATCTACCAGGTTCCTATGTCTCCTAAAGGAAAAGGAATTGTGAGAATGTGTCCAGATACTGAAAGGAAGTTTGACTAAACCTGCTAACCTAGCAGAGACAATAGGATTCTTGTAACAACTGCTAAGCTAATTTTGACTAGTGTCATATCTTCATGACTGAATGTCAATCTCAAATAGACAGAGCAATGAAAACCTTTAGCAGTGGCAGATTCCCATAAGTTACAACAGGAGGAAAAATTTGCAGCTATATTCAAAGCCAGCTTCACCTTGGGAGAGGAGTGGGGTGGGATTCGGATAGCACCACTGTAATCCAATGGCATAATAGTAAATGAAAAAGTTGGTAAATTTCCTGAACTCATGTTCCAGAGGTGGATGAATTCAGTGTAGCCCAAAAGGGAAGTGGTAAAAAATGTTTTCTGCTTTTTACCCTTGACTAAACTACCAGTACAATTTGTTCATACTTTTCATTTGTTCAATTCAAAGGGGATCAGTTTCAAATCATAACAGCTGAGTGTGAGCCAGCAGTGTGCCCAGGTGGCCA
>NW_009194744.1:31261-32463 GCF_000690835.1 Fulmarus glacialis | reverse complement strand
TTTAAACTAAAGTTGCCAGGGGAGGGGAATCTTAATCCATCCCACTCTTACCAGTTTGGTGCTCAGAGCCTGGAGAAGGATCACAGGTCAGCAGGAGAACACCTGAAGAGCAGCGCAAAGGAACCCCAACCAGTAAGACAGTTTCATTAGGGGCCCAACTTAAATGCTTCTATGCAAACGCACGTAGCATGGGGAATAAACAAGAGGAGTTAGAGACGTGCGCATGCCTGCAGGGCTGTGATCTTATTGGCATCATGAAGACGTGGTGGGATGGCTCCTGTGACTGGAGTGTTGGAATGGAAGGATACAGGTCCTTTAGGAAGGACAGGCAGAGGAGATGAGGAGGTGGTGTCACCCTCTATGTCAATGACCAGCTGGAGTGCATGGCTTTACTAAGGGCAAATCGTGCCTGACAGATTTGGCGGCCTTCTGTTTTTGACCAATGCTGTAACTCCATCGTAGAAGAGCAACTGACGTCATCTACCTGTACTTGTGCAAAGCATTTGACGCTGTCCCGCGCAACATCCTTGTCTCTCAATTGGAGAGACATGAATTTGGCGGATGGACCACTTGGTGGATGAGCAATTGGCTGGATGGTCACACTCAAAGAGTTGTGGTCAACGGCTTGATGTCCAAGCAGAGACCAGTAACGAGTGGCATTCCTCAGGGGTTGGTACTGGGACCGGTGTTGTTTAACATCTTTGTCAGCGACACAGACAGTGGGATTGAGTGCACCCTCAGCAAGTTTGCTGATGACACCAAACTGTGTGGTGCGGTCGACACGCTGGAGGGAAGGGATGCCATCCAGAAGGACCTTGACAGGCTTGAGAGGTAGGCCCATGCAAACCTCAGGAAGTTCAACAAGGCCAAGTGCAAGGTCCTGCACATGGGTTGGGGCAATCCCAAGCACAAATATAGCCTGGGTGGAGAATGGGTTGAGAGCAGCCCTGAGGAGAAGGACTTGGGGGTGTTGGTTGATGAGAAGCTCAACATGACCCAGCAATGTGCACTTGCAGCCCAGAAGGCCAACCGTATCCTGGGCGGCATCCAAAGAAGCGTGACCAGGAGGTCAAGGGAGGTTATTCTCCCCGTCTACTCTGCGCTGGTGAGACCCCCCACTGCAGTACCGTGTCCAGCTCTGGCGCCCCCAACATAAGAAGGACATAGACCCATTGGAGTGAGTCCAGCGGAGGGCCCCGAAG
>NW_009194744.1:16044-30954 GCF_000690835.1 Fulmarus glacialis | reverse complement strand
GGCTCTGAGCAACCTGGTCTAGTGGAAGGTGTCCCTGCCCATGGTAGGGGGGTTGGACTAGATGATCTTTAAGGCCCCTTCCAACCCAAACCATTCTATGATTCTATGAAATAATCAAGACTTACATGGACATAGACTGTTGCAGTTGATTATTACAGGTTTTTATATTGCACTATGTACTGGTACATTTATGAATTCTTAGGCTAAGTAGCAATTCTGAGGAAGCCTTCAGTTTGCCTTTCATCTTTCTATGGCTCTGTGTTACCAACTGGTGCAGTGGTTTTCTCTCAGGCTGAATAACTTCCAGGACACTAATATCTTCCATTGCCCCTCCTGTTATCATCTATAATTTTGTTTAATCAGAGTGGAGTTGGAAGGAGTTCTGGTGGTGCTCCAATTCCAAATGGAATTGTAGCCTGAAACTCTTTCCTATTATTTAATTTCTTTTTAGACATCTTTAGCCCAGAATTACTTTTAAACTTTTTTTTTACTGGCTGCTTTTGAACAGTGCTTGTTTTTATCTAGTACAGTAGGCCAGTTCACCTTAATTTCTGAATGTTGCGTTGCCACATTTGAAGACTGAGAGAGAACAGATTAGGTGCGCCAGTGTTTTCAGGCGTTTGAAATAACATGCTCTTGCTGAAGTATGTTTGGAGGAGGAAAAAAAAAAAACCCTGATCTTTTGGAAGAGGAAGATGGTAGTATTAAAAAAATTAATTAAATAAAAGGAAATGTCTGCAATAAAATGGATTTCAGGCTGGAAGGTAAACTGTATTTTGAAGGTACAGCATTTGGGTTGATAAGGTCTTTGCATCAGTAAAAGCTGGTCTGTCTTCAGGATTGCGTATCAGTTAAACTTCCTGTGGAAAAACCTCATTACAAAGTGTTTGGTCAGTCAAACTGTAGCTTGGTTTCCCTTTGGCATGAACTTGTCAGTCAGAATACTCATTCACTGGTGTGCTAACTGGACTCTCTGAAGTTGCTTTGAAGCTGCATCGTTAGCTTGGGGCCCCTTTGGAGTTTTATCTCTCTGCTCACATATTGATTCCCAATTGTTTCTAGAAGCTTTAATTTAAAGTAAATCCAAAGTTTTTCTTTATCTGAGAGATCTGATTTTTTCATCTAGTCAGTGCTCTGTTCTTACTTTTGATATATTGCTCTAAATAATTCTTTGATGTGTTTCTTTATTAAAACTAGAGTTCTTAAACTGTAGCCACATCTGATCCTATGCAGATACAGCAGACTCCCCACACCGATGAAAAGGAGCCTCTTAACATTTCCCTAAAGTGGTTTTAGCCCTAACTGGTCTTTGTTCTTCAGCCATCGTACTGCTGATGTAAAGTAGGTCACGCACTTTCTGAAGAGAGCAAAAAAAAACCTCACCATGGGGTTGGCAATAGAGGTTTGAGTTGAATTACGTCAGATTGTGAAGTGAGTGGTCTTGAGTCAAGAACAGAAGATTAAACTTACTTTTTTTTTTATCCCTATTCTTTCGCAGGCAGGTTCCTGCCTGCACTAGGAGATTTTTGAAGTTATTGCAAACTGCTGGTGCAAAAGCAAAAAGCATACACCAGCGCTTCCACAAACTTCCACTCACGAAGTGGTGTTTGCATTAGCCATTGTTTCAAACTCTAAAGTGATTGAAGTACTATTGTGTAGCTGTATTTTGCTTATATTATGAGGATTATTTGAATGTGTGCTTCTTTTAATCTCCATAAATTCAGATCACATGCTAAATGTATTTAGGATTTGTGAGCTACAAAATCTTTCTTGGACTACTTGCTTAGAAATAACAAAACTCTGAGGAAGTCTTTAAGCCACAAGGTCGTTTTAGGATTGTAATTTATTTATGGGTGCAGGTATTGGAAGAGAAGAACGCTTTCATTTCATAAGAATGACCTTGCTGTAGGATCCCCCGCAGCTGTGCATTGTGCTGTGTTCTGTGGTTGAGATGCCAGCTCTCCCCTCCACAGTGCTGCCACCGAGAATTGCCCAGAGCCCTAGGTTGTTGAGTTTGGAGCTACGTATTAAAACTCCACGTTGTGGATCGAGAATGTACTCGCATCAGGTATTTTCCTCTGTGGAAAAGCTCTTGTCAATAAACGCCACTCGTGTTTCAGTTCGTAGTGATATAGTAGTTTGTGGGTCTGTTTAGTAACCAGTAAAACTGAAATTGTAACACTAAAATTATGAAAAAACTTGTTGTTATGCAAGGTGATTTTTCTGTTTCAGCAAAAGAAATTCAAACTGCTTATTAGTCATGGGACCTTATCTGCCTTTTTTTTTTTCCCCCCTATAGGTATAATGCATGTGCCCACTATTATAGCAGGTGCCACAGGCTGTCATTTGTGGCTCAGCGTGACAGCCATAGTGCAGGGTGTCAGTGCTTGTTTGTCTGTAGCCTAGAGGTTCTGACTGACAAGCAGGGATGCGTTTTGGGAGGCCAATGAGGTTACTGCACAGTGCCTCCCGCTAGAGTGTATGGTGTGGTCCTTTAAGGTAAACCTTCATTCATACAGTAGCTTTCAGTGAAGACAATGCTTTCTTTTACTTTGAGTATAAATGAAAAAAGTATTATCTGTGTAGGTGTTTTAATATCTGGCGTTCTATGTGGCACTGGTGTGATAGTCTTCTGTGACAGCAACAGAGATTCAAGCAATATTCTAAAAATGCTAGAGTGTATGGTGTGGTCCTTTAAGGTAAACCTTCATTCATACAGTAGCTTTCAGTGAAGACAATGCTTTCTTTTACTTTGAGTATAAATGAAAAAAGTATTATCTGTGTAGGTGTTTTAATATCTGGCGTTCTATGTGGCACTGGTGTGATAGTCTTCTGTGACAGCAACAGAGATTCAAGCAATATTCTAAAAATCCTGCAGACAAACAGCTATGAGGAGTGTCACAAATACAGATTGTGCTGCTCTCTGGACAGCAGCACAAGCTAGGACTTTGTCCCTTCAGGCAGTTCTTTTTGTGATTTCAGTTCCCCAATTTGCAGAGGAGAGAAGTCATTTCTGTGCTTATCTAGAAAGAACTCGACTCCTGCATTGGTTGTGATAGTCAAAATAATGATACTGCTCCTTTTTAATATATTTTGTTGCAGAGTTGAAGAATTGTATTGACCGCTCTATCTTGGGTATAGGAATTGTAAATTAAGGCTAGAATTTGTGGGGGGAAAACTCATTTGTCCTGTATCTGCCACAAACTCTTAATCACTTTTTAATAGTGAAACTGTTCTTGAATTTCTGTCAGAGTGTTTTTAGTGTTGAAACTGTTAAATGATAAGCACAAGCAAACTTTCGCTTTTCAGACGTCGCCATGCAGAGTGCCAGTGGGCGATGGAGAGAGCAGCCATTATTTGCCGTTGGACGTGGTTGCAGGCTCAAATCACTGATTTGGAATATCGAATAAGACAGCAGACAGATATCTACAAGCGACTTCGTGCTGCCAAGGTAATTTTAGCCTTCTGTTTTATGACTTGGGAGGTTCTCTGGAAGCTATTAACGGGCTATTTCTTTATCAAAATGGTATTTTCTCTGTAGAAATAAGAATGAGGGAAAAAGCTTTTGAGTTAGCCCCATACCAGTAAGAGGTATTACCTTTTGTCTTTTGAGGGCTGTGACTCTGTCTACTTCACAAAGATTATAGTAAGAGCTTGCTGAGAGAGTGGGGGCTTAATTTCATCATTTTGTCCAGGCAGAGCAGCTCATTAATGGAACGGGGTTCCACAGCGGCATAAGCTACCAAGTCGGTCCTTGCAAATGTTGGTTTCTAAACTGGGATAGTGCCAGGGTACCATCAGAGGTGCTCGCAGGTACCGTTTATGTTTCAAGTCTTGATGCTTGCTGGAAGGTATTATCATTTAAAGCACATGGACCTTTAAATCTCAGAACGCTGTGTATACAAGTTTTATGCTTTTCTTCTAGGCCATGACCATTTAATGTTTCACTTCAATATCTGAGAAGCATTGTGGTAGAAAATAAATAGGATGAATACTCATTTCTTGACTAGAATGATATTTACTTCTATGTGAGTAGATTTCCTGGGAAAAAATAGATTTTCCATCTTCAAAGCTTGAAATGTGTTTTGGGGCTTCCCCTTTTAAGAGCCTCTCAGTCCACTGCGAAAGTCTCTGGAAACACTTGAGTTAATCCTTTCAAGGTGCTTCTGAACTTCTGAAATAACTCTCATGTTCCGATTTGAAATGGTTTGAATCTGTTTGGCTCTCAGTGTAAACTGTAAAGCTCATTTCCCCAGACTTCGGGGGGAAAAAAAGCAGAACGTGAGGATTTTTACTTGGCTTGAGTGTTTTCCTTCCTTCTGCCCTTCGTCTGGAAGGAAAACTGTTTTAATTATTGTCCTCATTGCATCTGTGTATGTTTTCTCTGGATCAATGCACTTTCCTTTTGCATCAGCTTTTATATATCAAATATGTTGGATGACTTTTTTGATAAATTTAAAACTTATTATTCCACTACGGTGTAATGTGTCTCGGACAAAGATAAAGAGCAGTGCCCATATAGCTTTACTCCTCATATACTTTTGTAGGTGCTCCTGCAAGATCTCGGGTGAGGAAAGCCTTAATTTATTGGCATTCTTGGCTAGGATTGCCAATGAGAGGGTCAGTCAGACCTGCTTTGAGTGGAGGCTTAGACTAGGTGACCTCCAGGTTTACTTTCTGATCTAAATTGCTCTTTGATTCTACTCTAATGCTATGGAAAGTAATGATTCCTAAGGGCCCTAGACTTTCATAACATTAGTCTCTAATGCAGCACAACAAGATGAAGGAGAATACTAACTTTTCAGATGCTTTGAATCTTTTCTAAGTAACTGGAATTTGTCTTAGCTTTATTTCAGTATTTCTCTAACCAAATTAGCTTATGATTATCTTTAATTCACTGTAAAGCAGTTACTGTTCTCAAGCAATTATGATGTTTGTATAGACATGAATGCAAATGCATGAATAAGTTAATTCTTCTGCATAATATTTTCTTCCATTCACAAGTATGTATAATTATACCACAGGTGCTATAAAGTGTAGACTACACAGTGAATAACATTAAATTTCCCCGTAAGGAATGCTAAATTTCCAGCTACTTTCTACCAATCTCTTTTACTAAAGAGACATTTTGCTGGTGTGAGAAACTATTAAGTTGCTGTTAAGCACAGAGAAGATTGTCAAGAGAAAGACGTTGGTGTGTAGAGCATTGTATGTATGCCACAAGGCATACGCTGGTAAGGATGAAAAGGATATGTGTGACTGGAGCAGTAGAAACTGAACTGCAGAGTGGCCAGCTCTCCTCACCTGTTATAAAAATGGAAATGAAATAGTGTGAAGGGAGGATGGTAGTCTTAATCATGGCAATCATCATCTTTTGAGCAGTACTCATTAATTACTGCCATGTTATTCTTAATAGTCTGCGTTCTCTGAATAGTCTAAAATAGCAGTCACCAATGCCTGCTGGTCCATGACCGATGATGCCGAGCAAGTAATGTCCTGTGGGCGCTGTCATGCCTTGATTTCCTTTTTGCTGATCTCAGTTACACCTCCCTGTAGCTGTGAGCGGAGCTGGAGGACCTTGAAACCAGCACGTTAATTATAAGCCATGGTTGTGGACAGCTCTTCTAGGAAAAACAAACAGCATTGATGTTGGCCTAGTAACATTTCCTCCTTAAACTGCTTCACTTAGGTTAGAGAGAACACTTAAATGTTGAATTAATGAAGTTGCCATAGAAATGCAACTCCCAAGTTGTTTCTTTCCCTTTTAGAGTATACTTAAATATTAGTTGTGCTGCGGCTTCTATGAGTGGAATTTGGTGTCACTTTTTATCCCCAGGGCCCAGTAGTCCTTGGTGGTGACTGGCAGCCTGGAGACCTAATGAAGAAGCAGGGCCGATTGGGTTCTGTGTCACTGGTGACCTCCAAAAAGAATAAGTGGCTCTCGCCTTCATCTTCTATCCGAAGGTGCCCTGTAGGAGATGCTGTTCCTTCCCGTTTCCTGTATAATATGCAGAAGCAGGTCAGTAATCAAGAAACACGTAATTTTGCAGTGATAAAGCGAAGAAAGAAACTTTTGTTAAACCAAGTCTCAAATCAACAGCAGTTTATAAATCACATCAAGTAATTGGGTCTTAATATACTATTTTAATGTTTCTTTATAACTCTTTTTTGCTATTTTTTCTCATATATTAATGCATCAGCTGATATCAGTTCACTAGTACTTTGTATTTGACATGTGACAACTGAACTTGCTTCACCTTATGCTTTTAAAAAAACTCTTGTACTTTTATGTATTCTTAGTCCTCCAAAATTAAACAAAACCAAAGCAAAACAAAACCACGAAACAAAAAAAACCCACCACAGAAATCTACAGTGCAAGGTCTGTGGAAAGTGATTGAGTTTGCAGTCATAAAAAACCTGAAAACCAGTGTTTGAGGAAAATTTTAATTTCTGATCTTAAGCTGTTGCTAGAGTCTTGGTGTCGATGGCACTTCTGACTCGTGTTGTTTGTGTATGATGGTTTTAAAGACCCTTTTAAAGGATTGACATATCTAAGTACTGTTCAGAAGCTGGTGTTTCTGGGTGGTGGTGGGTAGCTTCTGGTATACAGGTCACCAGACCAAGTGACTTAACAGGTGCTTTTAGTCTTAACTTCTGTGAAGCTATGGAGGGTCAACTGTCACAAGCTGCAGCTGTAGAGCAGGGAAAATACTCATGTTTCAGAAAACACAGAAAAAGATTAAGACTCCTCCTTTTCTTGAAAGCCAGCTTTAAGTTTTTCAGTTGCAAATTCTGAGGGGAGATATTCTGGTATGTGTAAGGGTAAACTGCAGAATCTGAACATTGAGACTAAGTAACTGAACTCTTGTGGGAACCGAGATGAGAGATTGTCCTTGATAGATTCAAGATGAATATGGCATGATTCATTGGTTTTTTTCACTGTACGATAGAAATATCTACTAAAAGGAAGTATAGTCAATAATTACATTCAGATTTGAAACGTTCTATGGGAAAATTAAATTTTTCAAAATGGGAATAAACAAGTCAATGGAAGCTCTGCCAATTGAACGCTGTGGTCCAGGTACAGTCTGTGACTCAATAAATCCCTGTATTAATTATTTGACAAGAAGATGCTTCCTTCAAGGGATGAAACTGTGACATTGACAGTGCAGTATGCAGAAAACTACTTTTTTTGCTCTTTTATCTTTGCGGAGGTTTAACTAATGCTAATGTGGATGTACGCATATAGTGAACTGCAGGTATTGGGATGTGGAAATCAGAAGTATTTTGGTTTTGACACTTCAGAATCGTGTCCAATGAGTGTGTGTGAACCATCAAATATTCCTAAATAATACTAGTATTTCATTAAAACTTTTGAAAGTTTCTATTAAATTAGTACAGCATTTAGTACAGATTTTAGTACAGTATGAGCTTTTCGTCTAGTGGAAAAGGCAGAATAGCTCAAAAATGAGGCCATCTTGCTCTGAAAATGGTCTCCAGCGTATAAAACAAAACTAAAAGCTCTATTGTGATACTTATTTTGTGATGGTTAAGAATACATTTAAAATACGAACTTAGATTGATTTGGAGATTGTTGCTTGAAATGCAATTGATTACATTGCATGTGATTGTTTACATTGGGCCTAGTTAAGTTCAATGTTATTTATAATTGCAGAATGCTCCTTAGTTTACACTGCTTTTTTGGTTTTCTGAGCTTTTTGCCTCTCTGCCCTCATCCTTCTTCAGATTCATTATCACATTAAGCTTCACTGAGTTTGCGATTTCATTTTTCTCTTGCAGAGCTCTCATCTTACACAGTCTTTGGGAAACCCTATATGTCAACCCTATGTGTCAGGCTCTCCAGCACACCTCAGAGCCTGTGCCACGTCACACCACCAAGTCAACGGAGTGTTTAACTGGTTAGTTCTCCTCCTCTGAGAGGCTGATCAAAGTAATTTCATACTTAAGACATTGGTGATGGTGGCTAAGAAAGGGGTCTTTAGCTAAAAGACTTCTGTATGTACAGTTCAGTTGTAAAAATTTGAAATAGGTGTGCATGTCTGTTAGGAGGATTCTAGAGGGGAATTTATTGTAAGAAGTAATATAAAATTACCAGTTGTGATCTATTGTGTAAAAAGAACAACAACCAAAACCCCAAAACTGCCAAATATATAGATGATGTTGCCTGCCTGTTGGAAGATGTTACCTCCTTTTTATAAATGGATGACCAAAGTACCTTGCTTGCTAGGTTAAGGCTGGATGCTGTACAGCATCCTGGTGACCTGATTTTTATTTTTTTAACGAGTGAATTTCTGAGTTTCTTTGCTTGCACAGAATGTAGAACATATTTTTCTGCTTATTGATTTTCAATATATGGAGAAGTAAATCTTACCTGTCTTGTTGGTAATGAGGAGATACCTAGAGTTTAGCCTTTTAATTCTTCATATTTTTATGGAGCCTTGAATCTGTGAGAAAAAAGGTATTACTGATCAGTTGTTTGTTAAACACTGGGGAGGGGTGGGGGACAGTAATTTTTAAATAAATTGGGAACTTTCCTTCTGCTGTTAGTGTTTAACTAGCATTCAGTTTGGTTTAATATTTGGGGACATATGTCCTGTGCAAGCAGTCAGAGGGCTTCAAGAAGCTCGGCAGCAAGAGGCAAACTTTAGTTTGTAGCATTGCTGAATAAGCTTTTCATCCCATGGAGCACTGGATATATCAGTTAAGAGAAGCTCCCTAGAAAATACACCCATTAAATGCACTGATTGTCCCAGTCATTTACCATGCTGTTCTTCAACTGATCCGTTTTCATGTGTAGCTTTGTGGTATCTCCTTGGGTTTTAGGCTGTTCTCTTTGAGAAGTTTTTAATCTTATTTCCTTGCCTTCTATTTCACTTCTCTAAAGATTTCTCCGTCTATTGCCACCTTATTCTTGGGAGGGGAGAGAGGGAAGAATTAGTGTGGCTTCAAAAAAAGCCCGAAACCTCACTTCTTCACACTGTATCAGATCCTGTGTAAATCGGATAAAGCAGTGATAGGTAGGGAGGGATGTAAACCCAATACAGACAACAACATGGTGAAACTTGCACTGAAGTCTTAGGAAGAAAATGTTCCTTTCCCCCACCAGATGCATGCTGCTTTCTCAGTTCTTCCTTGTAAGCAGAATGGCTGGAACACCGTTGGCTTTCAGGCCTTCATCGCTTACAAAGAAGGGGCTCAAATGAAGCTTCCCTGTTCCCCTGTCAACTTTGTTTATGTCTGGAGAAAAGGCTTTCAGCCTCCAGTCCCGGATGCCTGTAGACTTTAGGGGATCTGCAAAAGACCTGTGGGCAGGTTTAGTTTAAGGAGGCATAAATGCCCAGGAAGACAGGTTGGCACTTCAAATTAAATTGAGTAAAATTTGGTGCACTTTTATTTCTTGTGGGGTTTTCCTTATGTTTTCTGTAAGGTCATCAACATCATTCCATTTTCTGTGAAGTTGCTGGAAAGCAGGATACAGTCTGCATTTTGCTGCGGGGTAGAAAGCTGCTAAATACACTGGGACTACCTCAGCTAAGTGTGGTTTGAGCTAAAGGTGCTGGGAGAGACTCTTTAGAGCACTAGGGTATGTATCATATGTACTTGCCCGATTCTTACACTCCTTTCCTAGACATGCCAATCAGGGCCACTGCATTTTGTTTCATGCAGAGCCACCTACCTGCTGTTCTTCTGTTAATGTAGGCAGATCCTCCTAGGCCACATCTTGCCATTGTCATCGTGGTGGGTGAAGAACAAACAGTTCAAGCACAGACGGAGTCAGTCCAGTGCAAAGCAAAGCCTCAGTTTGTCTATGTCGTACTAGCACAGCAGGGAGCTGCTCTCACCCTCCTGGCGTTCAGAGGCACCTTGGCACTTGATGGCCTGGACTTACCTGCTTGTGACAGGACGTGCCTGGCAATGTGAAGCATCTGTGTCCTGGTTGTTGTGCCCTTCCTCAGCGCCGTCTCGGTGGCAGGCTGCTGATGCTGGGTGGAACCACTTCCAAGAATTCCCCATGACCACCAGGCGTTCTCTGCGCCCCTTTCTCTTCGCCTGTTTTTAGCCCAGTTGCTCCACAGGATACTGAGCAAGATGGACCTTTGGTCTGATCCAGCGTGATCATTCTTACAAATCATCAGCACCTTCTTCTGAGGTACCTGATGCTCTTATAATCAATTGGTTGAGCTTTAGCCTTGGGGAGTTGAAATTGGACTAATCACAGCATGCAGAGGCTTCAGGCTGATGTGTTGCCTAATCAAATAAAACATCTTGTGTTTTTGTTAGGGAAGAGTTCGTTTTCTTTCATAGATGGCTTCAGTAAAGGTTGTTCTTGCTGTATTCATTCAGTAAAACTAGCTTGCATTTTAAGAGTGGTAGTTTCAGCCTAGGATTGATTGGACTGCTGTAGAATGAGGGAACAGAAAGTACAGATTATTCAAAGCACCTAATTCTGTATTTCTGTCACAGTGATTGATAGGTTAACAAATTCTTAGCAGATTAGTCCTGAGCTTCAAGCAGTAACATTACTAATCTTCTGAAGGTAGATACTTTAGTAGTTGCGCTTTTATTCTGGGCTAGTTCTGCAGATAATAAACCTCATTTTCTCTTGACTTATATTGTAGAAATCCAGAGGATTCTGGAAGTATTAGACCAAATTATAAAAGTCTAAGTCTGTTTAAATGGCTGTTTTAATCCAGTTACTTGCAGTATGGTGTATTGGGTCTCTACTTCATAGTTGAAGAGTTAAGAGGAGGTACATAGAGATCTTAAACCCAGCTGAAATACTATTTTCTGCTTCTGTATTCCATGAAATTTTATGCTTGCTCCCCTTGCAATTAATCTTTGTAATTGCCAGTAAGGCATTGTATATTTTGTTATACATAAGTTACCAACTTTGATAAAACAAACTGAATTGGTAGTGCATGTTTCTGCATGTGAAAAACCAAAGGGCTGAAGAGTTGGGATACCAGGTAGTCGCTGTTCTTTATATAATGCGAGCTCTGGTCAGGCCTCCAGTGCCTGGCTCTGATTAACAGCTAATTCCATGAAAGGTCTGACAAGGAAAAAGTAGAGGAAGCTTGGCCTTGCCCCCTGGGAGGAGCACCTCCATATTCCCTTATCAGCAATGCATACCTGCTCGTAGGGCAGACTGTTGTTAATAATTTTATTAGAAAGAATGTGAATCTCTAAATTGACCTGCTGGAGCTGGTGAAGTTCTGGTTTTGTAGAGGGTGATGGTTGATTGCTGTGCTGCAAACAGGTTGAACAACCACTGCTTTGCTTGCTCTGTTTGAAACAATCGCCACCTCGGTGTGAAAGCAGGAGCCAGAGACCAGTGGGATGACTGCCAGGACGCGCAGCAGGATCAATGGCAAATGTTAGTGTTACAAATGCACCACTGAGTTGTAGTGATCACTTCTTGACCCTAGCTTAGGCTGATGGGGAGGGGAGGCAGAGGCACTGTGTTTTCCTTCTGTTTCACCGTAGTACTTGGACCTGTCACCTTCTGCTACGTAACGTGTGAGCCTTGCTCTTTTGTTCAGGTTTGGTCGTGTTAATTCAAACTTGTTACTGTGCATCACTGTAGCCTGTTTTTGCAAACACAGCATTACACCGTGTTCTCGTTAATATCTTAAGCACAGTCTCTTCAAGTTACAGAACCTGTAACTCTTCCAGTTAACTTGAAGAGACTGTGCCTAAGATATTAATGAAATGCTCTGTTTTCTTCTGGTGCATAAATGCTTTTAAGATTTTTTTCAGCGCTGTTTACTCTTCTGTAGAATTGGCTGGGTGCTTGTGTTGGGAGGCACAATAGGCACTAATAGGCAGACTCTGGAAAAATCATTGAGAACTTTGGTTGTATCCAGCTAACATCCGAAGGTAAGCATGAAACTATAGTTTCCGGTACCCAGACTGGAATTTTTGTCAGATACTAGGAATTCATTTGGACCTTGTCATGGAAGAGACCAAAAGTTTTTGAGCATATACTCAGAATCAGGATTTCCACTTTGGAACTCGTAAAAATAAGTTCCTGTGGATAGTTCCTGTGCAGTGTAGTATGATCTGTCTTTGATCACTCCTAAATTAGTAGATATGTGTAACATGATCCCAAAACTTAAATATTTTGTCTGTTCAGATTTTTTTAGTTAAATTATCCTCTGCTTGTGTTGGAAACACTGCCTTGCTTGTCTTGTTTCTGTTGATTTAGTAATGGCTTTTGAAGCTTCTGCCTCTTTTGGAAGGAAAACTGTATCTTGTGTAGATTGGAAAGCATGGATTTTCACAAGCTGTACCATATATTTTTGAAGTTTCTCAATACAGAGCTTTTTTCAGCAGTCAGAAGAGAGTAAGAGCCCTAGAATTCCTCTGTGTTTAACTTCGATACATTGAACCTCCTGTTTAACCACAAGGTAGTAGAAATTTCTCAAACTTTCTTATTCACAAGAGCTCCTTGGAGGCCTAGATGAGACTTTACTAGAATGCACTTGAAGAGTGCAAGTTCTGGGACATTTTGAATGCAAGTTTAAAAGTGCTCTCTAGAGTTAAGCTTTCAAAATGCCACTGAGATGCTTGTACCCCGGAGTCGTCTGTGATAAACTGAAAATATATCTTAGATTTTCCTGGTCTGGTTATCCCTAGCTTCTGTAGGATCATTGGCTATACTCCTAACTAAAACTTTACTAAAACTAAAACTTAGTGGAAATCTAAGGCTGTTTTGGGAGGATAAGTAGACATATTGAGAAATTGCAAACAAAATGACCCATGTTTGTAACTTCTTCCATGCTATTCAGGTGTGGAATACTATACAATCAAAAAATTAGCATGTGTGACAAATAACAATAGGGCAGATGCAAACACATGAGTGAGTATGGGTTTTTGATGGAGATGAACCCAGTAACTGTGGTTCTGGCCATGAATCTTCTTCTTTCCTTTGTTGTTGCACTTCCCTGGAGCGACAGAGGCAATGAGCTGTAGAGTGGAGGCCAAGACAAATCCTCACGTGCGGCTGAATGACAGTGTGCCCGTAAGCCAGAGGGGGTCGTATTTGGGAGATGGGTTCCACCTCAGCAAAACCGAGCCTCAGAAGAGAGAAATGATGCAAAGTATCATCATCAAAGTACAAGGTGTATTTATGCAATGAAATCCTACAAATTACAGCTAACTTGTATTAATTCATAATGCAAATTTTATTATTGCTCATCACGCCACTACCACACTTCTAAACTACTCATTGTGTTAGTATGACTTTGGGCTACAACATCTTCTTAAACGGTCACTTTTCAGGTGGGATGGCCCGTTTGCATCACACAAGTTCTTTCAGGTTTGGGCAGTGACATCTCATTACAGCAACCCTTTCCTCCTTGTCCTGCTACCTGAGCTATCCACTGTAGAAGTTACTGTGGTTTGGAATTGTTCAGGTCCAAAATACATACACCAATTTTGCTGCAAACCTGTGTATTCTGTATAGGGCAACAGGAGGCATGAGGCCATTGGGAAAGAATAGTCTCATGCAGATCTGCTGTAGACTTCAGAGGTTCATCATACCCTGTTATACAGAACTAGTTCAGTTTTACTTATGGAATGTCAGTAACACATATTTTTGTGGAATACTTTCTCACTTGCATTTTACTTCTTAGCGTTGTCCATAAAATTTTGTGCTCTTCCTGGTTTGTGCAGTTAAGAGGAGTTGACTGGGGAAATTTGGGTCTCTTTAAGCACATCTTTTCCTAAGATGTGTTTCCTTGTGTCTATATGTTTATAGCTGAATAGGATTTAGTTTATAAACTGAAAATAAATGGACAACAGTATAGAATGATCTAAGTTGGATGTAAATCAGCAGCTCTTCATTTCATGAAGAATGGCAGGGGCAGGGAGGCTTGGGTTTTTTCTTGTCCTAAAGACTTGTCACCAACCGGTACCTCAGTTCTATGTCTGGTGACATTGATTTCTGCCAGGCAGTCCTACAGTTCAGCATGAAGTTGGAATATCCAGCTGGTTCACATGGCAAAAATACAATTTTAAACTTCTAATTTTACTAGAACTTTTGCTATGCAAACCAAGAAAAAAATTACCACGCTTGATTAGGACCAGCAAAAGTAATAGATAAATTAAGTTTTTAAATGATAATATGAACGCGTGACCAATTACAAAAAACATCTTTTATGAAGGCACTGTTTTACAGATGGTTTCCAAAGAAGAATATGCTGCAAGGGAATAAACTTGTATCTGCTTATTGAAATATAACCTTAGATTTAACCATAACTCCATGGTGAACAGAAAGAAATGGAAAGAATGTTTGCCAATGTTTTTAGGTTTAATGGCTATCTTTTTTATGGGAAGTAAATGACTTTGTTATTATCAGATGATAAATTGAGCTGCTGACTGAAGTTCTTTGTTGGAGAAAGAAAGCATGTTATTAGAGGCTACCACATCTGCATTGGCTTTAAGACTTTAGTCCTTAACTGATGAAAATATAGCTGTTAAGACCCTTCCGTGTCCATTTCTGTGTTGAGAATGGAATACTCAAAAATCTACATATCCCTTGAGAGAGAATGCAGCAAAGACTAAAAATGTGATGAGAACAAAACTGGTAAGCACTAGTTGCTGACATAAATACTAAGGAGTCCTTGGGCGTCACAGCCACAGTAACAAATACAGAATTACAACTTACTAACTCTTGCTCAGTGAGTTGCTTTTCATTTGGTTGCAGTTTGCGTACTGGCTCCTCCGGCAGCAGTTCTCTGATCAGTGTGAATGTTGAAGAGAGATTTGGCAAACAAAACCCATTTAACAACCTTGTTGGTGTGTTGGACAATACCTGCATCGCTGCTAGAATCCGCCCAGTTTGCAAATACAAGAAGCGCAAGCTTGTCCGAGCTACCTCTGTGTCTC